>NW_024544901.1:0-184512 GCF_018167655.1 Microtus oregoni | reverse complement strand
GGTGCTCAGTACTCAGGGTGCTGGGTGCTAAGTACTCGGGTGCTGGGTGCTCAGTGCTCAGGGTGCTGGGTGCTCAGTGCTCGGGGTGCTGGGTGCTCAGTGCTCAGTACTCAGGGTGCTGGGTGCTCAGTGCTCGGGGTGCTGGGTGCTCAGTGCTCAGTACTCAGGGTGCTGGGTGCTCAGTGCTCAGGGTGCTGTGTGCTCAGTGCTCAGGGTTGCTGGGCGATCAGTGCTCAGGGTGCTCGGTACTCAGTGCTCAGGGTGCTGGGTGCTCAGTTACTCAGGGTGCTGGGTGCTCAGTACTCGGGGTGCTGGGTGCTCAGTGATCGGGGGAGCTCGGTGGCTCAGTACGTTGGGTGCTCATATCTCAGGGTGCTGGGTGCTCAGTGCTCAGGGTGCTGGGTGCTGAGTGCTCAGGGTGCTGGGGTGCTCAGTGCCTCAGGGTGCTGGGTGCTCACTACTCAGGGTGCTGGGTGCTCAGTGCTCGGGGTGCTGGTGCTCAGTTCTCAGGGTGCTGGGTGCTCAGTACTCAGGTGCTGGGTGCTCAGTGCTCGGGGTGCTGGGTGCTCAGTGCTCAGTACTCAGGGTGCTGGGTGCTCAGTGCTCAGGGTGATGGGTGCTCAGTGCTCAGGGTGCTGGGTGCTCAGTGCTCAGGGTGCTGGGTACTCAGTGCTCAGGGAGGCTGGTGCTCAGTACTCAGGGTGCTCAGTGCTCAGTACTCGGGTGCTGGGTGCTCAGTGCTCAGGGTGCTCACTGCTCAGTTACTCGGGGTGCTGGGGTGCTCAGTGCTCAGGGGTGCTCAGTGCTCAGTGCTCGGGGTGCTGGGTGCTCAGTGCTTGGGGCGCTGGGTGCTCAGTACTCAGGGTGCTGGGTGCTCAGTGTTCAGGGGTGCTGGGTGCTCAGTGCTCGGGGCGCTGGGTGCTCAGTACTCAGGGTGCTGGGTGCTCAGTGCTCGGGGTGCTGGGTGCTCAGTGCTCAGTACTCAGGGTGCTGGGTGCTCAGTGCTCGGGGTGCTGGGTGCTCAGTATTCGGGGTGCTGGGTGCTCAGTGCTCAGGGTGCTCAGTGCTCAGTACTCAGTGCTCAGGGGGCTCAGTGCTCAGTGCTCAGGGTGCTGGGTGTTCAGTACTCGGGGTGCTGGATGCTCAGTACTCAGGGTGCTGGGTCCTCAGTGTTCAGGGTGCTGGGTGCTCAGTGCTCGGGGCGCTGGGTGCTCAGTACTCAGGGTGCTGGGTGCTCAGTGCTCGGGGTGCTGGGTGCTCAGTGCTCAGTACTCAGGGTGCTGGGTGCTCAGTGCTCGGGGTGCTGGGGTGCTCAGTGCTCAGTACTCAGGGTGCTGGGTGCTCAGTGCTCAGGGTGCTGTGTGCTCAGTGCTCAGGGTGCTGGGTGCTCAGTGCTCAGGGTGCTGGGTACTCAGTGCTCAGGGTGCTGGGTGCTCAGTACTCAGGGTGCTCTGTGCTCAGTACTCAGGGTGCTGTGTGCTCAGTGCTCGGGGGTGCTGGGTGCTCAGTGCTCACGGTGCTGGGTGCTCAGTGCTCGGGGTACTCGGTGCTCAGTCCTCAGGGTGCTGGGTGCTCAGTGCTCGAGGTGCTCAGTACTCAGGGTGCTGTGTGTTCAGTGCTCAGGGTGCTGGGTGCTCAGTACTCAGGTTGCTCATTGCTCAGGGTGCTGGGTGCTCAGTAGTCAGGGTGCTGGGTGCTCAGTGCTCAGGGTGCTCGGTGCTCGGGGCGCTGGGTGCACAGTGCTCGGGGTGCTCGGAGCTCAGTACTCAGGGTGCTGGGTGCTCAGTGCTCGGGGTGCTGGTGCTCAGTGCTCGGGGTGCTGGGTGCTCAGTGCTCAGGGTGCTGGTGCTCAGTACTCAGGGTGCTGGGTGCTCAGGACTCGGGGTGCTGGGTGCTCAGTGCTCGGGGTGCTGGGTGCTCAGTACTCAGGGTGCTGGGTGCTCAGTACTCAGGGTGCTGGGTGCTCAGTACTCAGGATGCTGGGTGCTCAGTACTCGGGTGCTGGGTGCTCAGTGCTCGGGGTGCTGGGTGCTCAATGCTCGGGGTGCTGGGTGCTCAGTGCTCAGTACTCAGGGTGCTGGGTGCTCAGTGCTCAGGGTGCTGGGTGCTCAGTGCTCAGGGTGCTGGGTGCTCAGTGCTCGGGGTGCTGGGTGCTCAGTGCTCAGTACTCAGGGTGCTGGGTGCTCAGTGCTCGATGTGCTGGGTGCTCAGTGCTCAGTACTCACGGTGCTGGGGTGCTCAGTACTCAGGGTGCTGGGTGCTCAGTGCTCAGGGTGCTTTGTGCTCAGTACTCGGGGTGCTCGGTGCTCAGTGCTCAGGGTGCTGGGTACTCAGTGCTCAGGGTGCTCGGTGCTCAGTACTCGGGGTGCTGGGTGCTCATTCTAGGGGTGCTGGGTGCTCAGTGCTCGGGGTGCTGGGTGCTCAGTACTCAGGGTGCTGGGTGCTCAGTGCTCAGTGTGCTGGGCGCTTAGTACTCAGGGTGCTGGGTGTTCAGTGCTCAGGGTGCTGGGTGCTCAGTACTCAGGGTGCTCAGTACTCAGGGTGCTGGGTGCTCAGTGCTCGGGGTGCTGGGTGCTCAGTGCTCAGGGTGATCGGTGCTCCGTACTCAGGGTGCTGGGTGCTCAGTGCTCAGGGTGCTGGGTGCTCAGTCCTCAGGGTGCTCAGTGCTCAGGCTGCTGGGTGCTCAGTGCTCGGGGTGCTCGGTGCTCAGTACTCAGGGTGCTGAGTGCACAGTACTCAGGGTGCTGGTTGCTCAGTACTCAGGGTGCTGGGTGCTCAGTGCTCAGGGTGCTGGGTGATCAGTGCTCAGGGTGCTGGGTGCTCAGTGCTCAGGGTGCTGGGTGCTCAGTACTCGGGGTGCTGGGTGCTCAGTACTCAGGGTGCTGGGTGCTCAGTACTCAGGGTGCTGGGTGCTCAGTGCTCGGGGTGCTGGGTGCTCAGTGCTCAGTACTCAGGGTGCTGGGTGCTCAGTGCTCGGGGTGCTAGGTGCTCAGTGCTCAGTACTCAGGGTGCTGGGTGCTCAGTGCTCAGGGTGCTGGGTGCTCAGTGCTCAGGGTGCTGGGTGCTCAGTGCTCAGGGTGCTGGGTACTCAGTGCTCAGGGTGCTGGGTGCTCAGTACTCAGGGTGCTCAGTGCTCAGTACTCGGGGTGCTGGGTGCTCAGTGCTCAGGGTGCTCACTGCTCAGTACTCGGGGTGCTGGGTGCTCAGTGCTCAGGGTGCTCAGTGCTCAGTGCTCGGGGTGCTGGGTGCTCAGTGCTCGGGGCGCTGGGTGCTCAGTGCTCGGGGTGCTGGGTGCTCAGTACTCGGGGTGCTGGGTGCTCAGTGCTCAGGGTGCTCAGTGCTCAGTACTCAGTGCTCAGGGTGCTCAGTGCTCAGTGCTCAGGGTGCTGGGTGTTCAGTACTCGGGGTGCTGGATGCTCAGTACTCAGGGTGCTGGGTGCTCAGTGCTCAGGGTGCTGGGTGCTCAGTGCTCGGGGCGCTGGGTGCTCAGTACTCAGGGTGCTGGGTGCTCAGTGCTCGGGGTGCTGGGTGCTCAGTGCTCAGGGTGCTGGGTGCTCAGTACTCAGGGTGCTGGGTGCTCAGTACTCGGGGTGCTGGGTGCTCAGTACTCAGGGTGCTGGGTGCTCAGTACTCAGGGTGCTGGGTGCTCAATGCTCGGGGTGCTTGGTGCTCAGTGCTCAGTACTCAGGGTGCTGGGTGCTCAGTGCTCGGGGTGCTGGGTGCTCAGTGCTCAGTACTCAGGGTGCTGGGTGCTCAGTGCTCAGGGTGCTGTGTGCTCAGTGCTCAGGGTGCTGGGTGCTCAGTGCTCAGGGTGCTGGGTACTCAGTGCTCAGGGTGCTGGGTGCTCAGTACTCAGGGTGCTAGGTGCTCAGTGCTCGGGGTGCTGGGTGCTCAGTGCTCACGGTGCTGGGTGCTCAGTGCTCGGGTACTCGGTGCTCAGTCCTCAGGGTGCTGGGTGCTCAGTACTCAGGGTGCTGGGTGCTAAGTACTCGGGTGCTGGGTGCTCAGTGCTCAGGGTGCTGGGTGCTCAGTGCTCGGGGTGCTGGGTGCTCAGTGCTCAGTACTCAGGGTGCTGGGTGCTCAGTGCTCGGGGTGCTGGGTGCTCAGTGCTCAGTACTCAGGGTGCTGGGTGCTCAGTGCTCAGGGTGCTGTGTGCTCAGTGCTCAGGGTGCTGGGCGATCAGTGCTCAGGGTGCTCGGTACTCAGTGCTCAGGGTGCTGGGTGCTCAGTACTCAGGGTGCTGGGTGCTCAGTACTCGGGGTGCTGGGTGCTCAGTGATCGGGGAGCTCGGTGCTCAGTACGTTGGGTGCTCATATCTCAGGGTGCTGGGTGCTCAGTGCTCAGGGTGCTGGGTGCTGAGTGCTCAGGGTGCTGGGTGCTCAGTGCTCAGGGTGCTGGGTGCTCACTACTCAGGGTGCTGGGTGCTCAGTGCTCGGGGTGCTGGGTGCTCAGTTCTCAGGGTGCTGGGTGCTCAGTACTCAGGGTGCTGGGTGCTCAGTGCTCGGGGTGCTGGGTGCTCAGTGCTCAGTACTCAGGGTGCTGGGTGCTCAGTGCTCAGGGTGATGGGTGCTCAGTGCTCAGGGTGCTGGGTGCTCAGTGCTCAGGGTGCTGGGTACTCAGTGCTCAGGGAGCTGGGTGCTCAGTACTCAGGGTGCTCAGTGCTCAGTACTCGGGGTGCTGGGTGCTCAGTGCTCAGGGTGCTCACTGCTCAGTACTCGGGGTGCTGGGTGCTCAGTGCTCGGGGTACTCGGTGCTCAGTCCTCAGGGTGCTGGGTGCTCAGTGCTCGAGGTGCTCAGTACTCAGGGTGCTGTGTGTTCAGTGCTCAGGGTGCTGGGTGCTCAGTACTCAGGTTGCTCATTGCTCAGGGTGCTGGGTGCTCAGTAGTCAGGGTGCTGGGTGCTCAGTGCTCAGGGTGCTCGGTGCTCGGGGCGCTGGGTGCTCAGTGCTCGGGGTGCTCGGAGCTCAGTACTCAGGGTGCTGGGTGCTCAGTGCTCGGGGTGCTGGGTGCTCAGTGCTCGGGGTGCTGGGTGCTCAGTGCTCAGGGTGCTGGGTGCTCAGTACTCAGGGTGCTGGGTGCTCAGGACTCGGGGTGCTGGGTGCTCAGTGCTCGGGGTGCTGGGTGCTCAGTACTCAGGGTGCTGGGTGCTCAGTACTCAGGGTGCTGGGTGCTCAGTACTCAGGATGCTGGGTGCTCAGTACTCGGGTGCTGGGTGCTCAGTGCTCGGGGTGCTGGGTGCTCAATGCTCGGGGTGCTGGGTGCTCAGTGCTCAGTACTCAGGGTGCTGGGTGCTCAGTGCTCAGGGTGCTGGGTGCTCAGTGCTCAGGGTGCTGGGTGCTCAGTGCTCGGGGTGCTGGGTGCTCAGTGCTCAGTACTCAGGGTGCTGGGTGCTCAGTGCTCGATGTGCTGGGTGCTCAGTGCTCAGTACTCACGGTGCTGGGTGCTCAGTACTCAGGGTGCTGGGTGCTCAGTGCTCAGGGTGCTTTGTGCTCAGTACTCGGGGTGCTCAGTGCTCAGTGCTCAGGGTGCTGGGTACTCAGTGCTCAGGGTGCTCGGTGCTCAGTACTCGGGGTGCTGGGTGCTCATTCTAGGGGTGCTGGGTGCTCAGTGCTCGGGGTGCTGGGTGCTCAGTACTCAGGGTGCTGGGTGCTCAGTGCTCAGTGTGCTGGGCGCTTAGTACTCAGGGTGCTGGGTGTTCAGTGCTCAGGGTGCTGGGTGCTCAGTACTCAGGGTGCTCAGTACTCAGGGTGCTGGGTGCTCAGTGCTCGGGGTGCTGGGTGCTCAGTGCTCAGGGTGATCGGTGCTCCGTACTCAGGGTGCTGGGTGCTCAGTGCTCAGGGTGCTGGGTGCTCAGTCCTCAGGGTGCTCAGTGCTCAGGCTGCTGGGTGCTCAGTGCTCGGGGTGCTCGGTGCTCAGTACTCAGGGTGCTGAGTGCACAGTACTCAGGGTGCTGGTTGCTCAGTACTCAGGGTGCTGGGTGCTCAGTGCTCAGGGTGCTGGGTGATCAGTGCTCAGGGTGCTGGGTGCTCAGTGCTCAGGGTGCTGGGTGCTCAGTACTCAGGGTGCTCAGTGCTCAGTACTCAGGGTGCTCAGTGCTCAGTACTCAGGGTGCTCAGTGCTCAGGGTGCTGGGTGCTCAGTCCTCAGGGTGCTGTGTGCTCAGTGCTCAGGGTGCTCGGTGCTCAGTGCTCAGGGTGCTGGGTGCTCAGTACTCAGGGTGCTGGGTGCTCAGTGCTCGGGGTGCTGGGTGCTCAGTACTCAGGGTGCTGGGTGCTCAGTACTCAGGGTGCTGGCTGCTCAGTACTCAGGTTGCTGGGTGCTCAATACTCAGGGTGCTCAGTGCTTGGTGTGCTGGATGCTCAGTACTCAGGGTGCTCAGTGCTTGGGGTGTTGGGTGCTCAGTACTCAGGGTGTTGGGTGCTCAGTGATCAGGGTGCTGGGTGCTCAGTACTCGTGGTGCTCAGTGCTCAGTACTCAGGGTGCTGGGTGCTCAGTGCTCAGGATGCTGGGTGCTCAGTGCTCAGGGTGCTGGCTGCTCGGTGCTCAGGTTGCTGGGTGCTCAGTATTCGGGGTGCTGGGTGCTCAGTACTCAGGGTGCTGGGTGCTCATTGCTTGGGGTGCTGGGTGCTCAGTGCTCGGGGTGCTGGGTACACATTGCTCGGGGTGCTTGGTGCTCAGTGCTCGGGGCGCTGGGTGCTCAGTGCTCGGGGCGCTGGGTGCTCAGTGCTCGGGGTGCTCGGAGCTCAGTACTCAGGGTGCTGGGTGCTCAGTGCTCGGGGTGCTCGGTGCTCAGTACGTTGGGTGCGGGGTGCTTAGTGCTCAGGGTGCTGGGTGCTCAGTACTCAGGGTGCTGCGTGCTCAGTGCTCGGGGCTCTGGGTGCTCAGTGCTCGGGGTGCTCGGAGCTCAGTACTCAGGGTGCTGGGTGCTCAGTGCTCAGGGTGCTGGGTGCTCAGTGCTCAGGGTGCTGGGTGCTCAGTGCTCAGGGTGCTGGGTGCTCAGTACTCAGGGTGCTGGGTGCTCAGTGCTCGGGGTGCTGAGTGCTCAGTGCTCAGGGTGCTGGGTGCTCATTACTCAGTGTGCTGGGTGCTCAGTGCTCGGGGTGCTGGGTGCTCAGTGCTCAGGGTGCTGGGTGCTCCGTACTCAGGGTGCTGGGTGCTCAGTACTCAGGGTGCTGGGTGCTCAGTACTCGGGAGCTGGGTGCTCAGTGCTCAGGGTGCTGGGTGCTCAGTGCTCGGGGTGCTGGGTGCTCAGTCTTCAGTACTCAGGGTGCTGGGTGCTCACTGCTCGGGGTGCTCGGTGCTCAGTACGTTGGGTGCTAACTACTCAGGGTGCTGGGTGCTCAGGGCTCAGGGTGCTGGGTGCTCAGTGCTCAGGGTGCTGGGTGCTCAGTGCTCAGGGTGCTGGGTGCTCAGTACTCAGGGTGCTGGGTGCTCAGTGCTCGGGGTGCTGGGTGCTCAGTGCTCGCGGTGCTGGGTGCTCAGTGCTCGGGGTGCTCGGTGCTCAGTACTCAGGGTGCTGGGTGCTCAGTGCTCGAGGCGCTCAGTACTCAGGGTGTTGTGTGTTCAGTGCTCAGGGTGCTGGGTGCTAAGTATTCAGGGTGCTCGGTGCTTAGTACTCAGGGTGCTGGGTGCTCAGTACTCCGGGTGCTGGGTGCTCAGTGCTCGGGGTGCTAGGTGCTCACTGCTCAAGGTGCTGGGTGCTCAGTACTCAGGGTGCTCATTGCTCAGGGTGCTGAGTGCTCAGTACTCAGGGTGCTGGGTGCTCAGTGCTCAGGGTGCTCGGTGCTCGGGGCGCTGGGTGCTCAGTGCTCTGGGTGCTCGCAGCTCAGTACTCAGGGTGCTGGGTGCTCAGTACTCAGGGTGCTGGGTGCTCAGTGCTCAGGGTGCTGGGTGATCAGTGCTCAGGGTGCTGGGTGCTCAGTACTCAGGGTGCTGGGTGCTCAGTACTCCGGGTGCTGGGTGCTCAGTTCTCGGGGTGCTCGGTGCTCAGTACTCAGTGATCAGGGTGCTCAGTGCTCAGTGCTCAGGGTGCTGGGTGTTCAGTACTCAGGGTGCTGGGTGCTCAGTACTCGGGGTGCTCGGTGCTCAGTGCTCAGGGTGCTGGGTGCTCAGTACTCAGGGTGCTGGGTACTCAGTGCTCAGGGTGCTCGGTGCTCAGTACTCGGGTGCTGGGTGCTCATTCTCGGGGTGCTGGGTGCTCAGTGCTCGGGGTGCTGGGTGCTCAGTACTCAGGTTGCTGGGTGCTCAGTGCTCAGGGTGCTGGGTGCTCAGTACTCAGGGTGCTGGGTGCTCAGTGCTCAGGGTGCTGGGTGCTCAGTACTTAGGTTGCTCAGTACTCAGGGTGCTGGGTGCTCAAGGCTCGGGGTGCTGGGTGCTCAGTGCTCAGGGTGATCGGTGCTCAGTACTCAGGGTGCTGGGTGCTCAGTGCTCAGGGTGCTGGGTGCTCAGTCCTCAGGGTGCTCAGTGCTCAGGGTGTTGGGTGCTCAGTGCTCGGGGTGCTCGGTGCTCTGTACTCAGGGTGCTGAGTGCTCAGTACTCAGGGTGCTGGGTGCTCAGTACTCAGGGTGCTGGGTGCTCAGTGCTCAGGGTGCTTGGTGATCAGTGCTCAGGGTTCTGGGTGCTCAGTGCTCAGGGTGCTGGGTGCTCAGTGCTCGGGGTGCTGGGTGCTCAGTACTCAGGGAGCTGGGTGCTCAGTGATCGGGGTGCTCGCTGCTCAGTACGTTGGGTGCTCACTACTCAGGGTGCTGGGTGCTCAGTGCTCAGGGTGCTGGGTGCTCAGTGCTCAGGGTGCTCGGTGCTCAGTGCTCAGGGTGCTGGGTGCTCAGTACTCAGGGTGCTGGTTGCTCAGTACTCAGGGTGCTCAGTGCTCAGTACTCAGGGTGCTCAGTGCTCAGTACTCAGAGTGCTCAGTGCTCAGGGTGCTGGGTGCTCAGTCCTCAGGGTGCTGGGTGGTCAGTGCTCAGGGTGCTCGGTGCTCAGTGCTCAGGGTGCTGGGTGCTCAGTACTCAGGGTGCTGGGTGCTCAGTGCTCGGGGTGCTGGGTGTTCAGTACTCGGGGTGCTGGGTGCTCAGTGCTCAGGGTGCTGGGTGTTCAGTACTCGGGGTGCTGGATGCTCAGTACTCAGGGTGCTGGGTGCTCAGTGCTCAGGGTGCTGGGTGCTCAGTGCTCGGGGCGCTGGGTGCTCAGTACTCAGGGTGCTGGGTGCTCAGTGCTCGGGGTGCTGGGTGCTCAGTGCTCAGGGTGCTGGGTGCTCAGTACTCAGGGTGCTGGGTGCTCAGTACTCGGGGTGCTGGGTGCTCAGTACTCAGGGTGCTGGGTGCTCAGTACTCAGGGTGCTGGGTGCTCAATGCTCGGGGTGCTTGGTGCTCAGTGCTCAGTACTCAGGGTGCTGGGTGCTCAGTGCTCGGGGTGCTGGGTGCTCAGTGCTCAGTACTCAGGGTGCTGGGTGCTCAGTGCTCAGGGTGCTGTGTGCTCAGTGCTCAGGGTGCTGGGTGCTCAGTGCTCAGGGTGCTGGGTACTCAGTGCTCAGGTTGCTGGGTGCTCAGTACTCAGGGTGCTAGGTGCTCAGTGCTCGGGGTGCTGGGTGCTCAGTGCTCACGGTGCTGGGTGCTCAGTGCTCGGGGTACTCGGTGCTCAGTCCTCAGGGTGCTGGGTGCTCAGTACTCAGGGTGCTGGGTGCTCAGTACTCGGGTGCTGGGTGCTCAGTGCTCAGGGTGCTGGGTGCTCAGTGCTCGGGGTGCTGGGTGCTCAGTGCTCAGTACTCAGGGTGCTGGGTGCTCAGTGCTCGGGGTGCTGGGTGCTCAGTGCTCAGTACTCAGGGTGCTGGGTGCTCAGTGCTCAGGGTGCTGTGTGCTCAGTGCTCAGGGTGCTGGGCGATCAGTGCTCAGGGTGCTCGGTACTCAGTGCTCAGGGTGCTGGGTGCTCAGTTCTCAGGGTGCTGGGTGCTCAGTACTCGGGGTGCTGGGTGCTCAGTGATCGGGGAGCTCGGTGCTCAGTACGTTGGGTGCTCATATCTCAGGGTGCTGGGTGCTCAGTGCTCAGGGTGCTGGGTGCTGAGTGCTCAGGGTGCTGGGTGCTCAGTGCTCAGGGTGCTGGGTGCTCACTACTCAGGGTGCTGGGTGCTCAGTGCTCGGGGTGCTTGGTGCTCAGTTCTCAGGGTGCTGGGTGCTCAGTACTCAGGGTGCTGGGTGCTCTGTGCTCGGGGTGCTGGGTGCTCAGTGCTCAGTACTCAGGGTGCTGGGTGCTCAGTGCTCAGGGTGATGGGTGCTCAGTGCTCAGGGTGCTGGGTGCTCAGTGCTCAGGGTGCTGGGTACTCAGTGCTCAGGGAGCTGGGTGCTCAGTACTCAGGGTGCTCAGTGCTCAGTACTCGGGGTGCTGGGTGCTCAGTGCTCAGGGTGCTCACTGCTCAGTACTCGGGGTGCTGGGTGCTCAGTGCTCAGGGTGCTCAGTGCTCAGTGCTCAGGGTGCTGGGTGCTCAGTGCTTGGGGCGCTGGGTGCTCAGTACTCAGGGTGCTGGGTGCTCAGTGTTCAGGGTGCTGGGTGCTCAGTGCTCGGGGCGCTGGGTGCTCAGTACTCAGGGTGCTGGGTGCTCAGTGCTCGGGGTGCTGGGTGCTCAGTGCTCAGTACTCAGGGTGCTGGGTGCTCAGTGCTCGGGGTGCTGGGTGCTCAGTATTCGGGGTGCTGGGTGCTCAGTGCTCAGGGTGCTCAGTGCTCAGTACTCAGTGCTCAGGGTGCTCAGTGCTCAGTGCTCAGGGTGCTGGGTGTTCAGTACTCGGGGTGCTGGATGCTCAGTACTCAGGGTGCTGGGTGCTCAGTGTTCAGGGTGCTGGGTGCTCAGTGCTCGGGGCGCTGGGTGCTCAGTACTCAGGGTGCTGGGTGCTCAGTGCTCGGGGTGCTGGGTGCTCAGTGCTCAGTACTCAGGGTGCTGGGTGCTCAGTGCTCGGGGTGCTGGGTGCTCAGTGCTCAGTACTCAGGGTGCTGGGTGCTCAGTGCTCAGGGTGCTGTGTGCTCAGTGCTCAGGGTGCTGGGTGCTCAGTGCTCAGGGTGCTGGGTACTCAGTGCTCAGGGTGCTGGGTGCTCAGTACTCAGGGTGCTCTGTGCTCAGTACTCAGGGTGCTGTGTGCTCAGTGCTCGGGGTGCTGGGTGCTCAGTGCTCACGGTGCTGGGTGCTCAGTGCTCGGGGTACTCGGTGCTCAGTCCTCAGGGTGCTGGGTGCTCAGTGCTCGAGGTGCTCAGTACTCAGGGTGCTGTGTGTTCAGTGCTCAGGGTGCTGGGTGCTCAGTACTCAGGTTGCTCATTGCTCAGGGTGCTGGGTGCTCAGTAGTCAGGGTGCTGGGTGCTCAGTGCTCAGGGTGCTCGGTGCTCGCGGCGCTGGGTGCTCAGTGCTCGGGGTGCTCGGAGCTCAGTACTCAGGGTGCTGGGTGCTCAGTGCTCGGGGTGCTGGGTGCTCAGTGCTCGGGGTGCTGGGTGCTCAGTGCTCAGGGTGCTGGGTGCTCAGTACTCAGGGTGCTGGGTGCTCAGGACTCGGGGTGCTGGGTGCTCAGTGCTCGGGGTGCTGGGTGCTCAGTACTCAGGGTGCTGGGTGCTCAGTACTCAGGGTGCTGGGTGCTCAGTACTCAGGATGCTGGGTGCTCAGTACTCGGGTGCTGGGTGCTCAGTGCTCGGGGTGCTGGGTGCTCAATGCTCGGGGTGCTGGGTGCTCAGTGCTCAGTACTCAGGGTGCTGGGTGCTCAGTGCTCAGGGTGCTGGGTGCTCAGTGCTCAGGGTGTTGGGTGCTCAGTGCTCGGGGTGCTGGGTGCTCAGTGCTCAGTACTCAGGGTGCTGGGTGCTCAGTGCTCAATGTGCTGGGTGCTCAGTGCTCAGTACTCACGGTGCTGGGTGCTCAGTACTCAGGGTGCTGGGTGCTCAGTGCTCAGGGTGCTTTGTGCTCAGTACTCGGGGTGCTCGGTGCTCAGTGCTCAGGGTGCTGGGTACTCAGTGCTCAGGGTTCTCGGTGCTCAGTACTCGGGGTGCTGGGTGCTCATTCTAGGGGTGCTGGGTGCTCAGTGCTCGGGGTGCTGGGTGCTCAGTACTCAGGGTGCTGGGTGCTCAGTGCTCAGTGTGCTGGGCGCTTAGTACTCAGGGTGCTGGGTGTTCAGTGCTCAGGGTGCTGGGTGCTCAGTACTCAGGGTGCTCAGTACTCAGGGTGCTGGGTGCTCAGTGCTCGGGGTGCTGGGTGCTCAGTGCTCAGGGTGATCGGTGCTCCGTACTCAGGGTGCTGGGTGCTCAGTGCTCAGGGTGCTGGGTGCTCAGTCCTCAGGGTGCTCAGTGCTCAGGCTGCTGGGTGCTCAGTGCTCGGGGTGCTCGGTGCTCAGTACTCAGGGTGCTGAGTGCACAGTACTCAGGGTGCTGGTTGCTCAGTACTCAGGGTGCTGGGTGCTCAGTGCTCAGGGTGCTGGGTGATCAGTGCTCAGGGTGCTGGGTGCTCAGTGCTCAGGGTGCTGGGTGCTCAGTACTCAGGGTGCTCAGTGCTCAGTACTCAGGGTGCTCAGTGCTCAGTACTCAGGGTGCTCAGTGCTCAGGGTGCTGGGTGCTCAGTCCTCAGGGTGCTGTGTGCTCATTGCTCAGGGTGCTCGGTGCTCAGTGCTCAGGGTGCTGGGTGCTCAGTACTCAGGGTGCTGGGTGCTCAGTGCTCGGGGTGCTGGGTGCTCAGTACTCAGGGTGCTGGGTGCTCAGTACTCAGGGTGCTGGCTGCTCAGTACTCAGGTTGCTGGGTGCTCAATACTCAGGGTGCTCAGTGCTTGGTGTGCTGGATGCTCAGTACTCAGGGTGCTCAGTGCTTGGGGTGTTGGGTGCTCAGTACTCAGGGTGTTGGGTGCTCAGTGATCAGGGTGCTGGGTGCTCAGTACTCGTGGTGCTCAGTGCTCAGTACTCAGGGTGCTGGGTGCTCATTGCTTGGGGTGCTGGGTGCTCAGTGCTCGGGGTGCTGGGTACTCATTGCTCGGGGTGCTTGGTGCTCAGTGCTCGGGGCGCTGGGTGCTCAGTGCTCGGGGCGCTGGGTGCTCAGTGCTCGGGGTGCTCGGAGCTCAGTACTCAGGGTGCTGGGTGCTCAGTGCTCGGGGTGCTCGGTGCTCAGTACGTTGGGTGCGGGGTGCTTAGTGCTCAGGGTGCTGGGTGCTCAGTACTCAGGGTGCTGCGTGCTCAGTGCTCGGGGCTCTGGGTGCTCAGTGCTCGGGGTGCTCGGAGCTCAGTACTCAGGGTGCTGGGTGCTCAGTGCTCAGGGTGCTGGGTGCTCAGTGCTCAGGGTGCTGGCTGCTCAGTGCTCAGGGTGCTGGGTGCTCAGTACTCAGGGTGCTGGGTGCTCAGTGCTCGGGGTGCTGGGTGCTCAGTGCTCAGGGTGCTGGGTGCTCATTACTCAGTGTGCTGGGTGCTCAGTGCTCGGGGTGCTGGGTGCTCAGTGCTCAGGGTGCTGGGTGCTCCGTACTCAGGGTGCTGGGTGCTCAGTACTCAGGGTGCTGGGTGCTCAGTACTCGGGAGCTGGGTGCTCAGTGCTCAGGGTGCTGGGTGCTCAGTGCTCGGGGTGCTGGGTGCTCAGTCTTCAGTACTCAGGGTGCTGGGTGCTCACTGCTCGGGGTGCTCGGTGCTCAGTACGTTGGGTGCTCACTACTCAGGGTGCTGGGTGCTCAGGGCTCAGGGTGCTGGGTGCTCAGTGCTCAGGGTGCTGGGTGCTCAGTGCTCAGGGTGCTGGGTGCTCAGTACTCAGGGTGCTGGGTGCTCAGTGCTCGGGGTGCTGGGTGCTCAGTGCTCGCGGTGCTGGGTGCTCAGTGCTCGGGGTGCTCGGTGCTCAGTACTCAGGGTGCTGGGTGCTCAGTGCTCGAGGCGCTCAGTACTCAGGGTGTTGTGTGTTCAGTGCTCAGGGTGCTGGGTGCTCAGTATTCAGGGTGCTCGGTGCTTAGTACTCAGGGTGCTGGGTGCTCAGTACTCCGGGTGCTGGGTGCTCAGTGCTCGGGGTGCTAGGTGGTCACTGCTCAAGGTGCTGGGTGCTCAGTACTCAGGGTGCTCATTGCTCAGGGTGCTGAGTGCTCAGTACTCAGGGTGCTGTGTGCTCAGTGCTCAGGGTGCTCGGTGCTCGGGGCGCTGGGTGCTCAGTGCTCCGGGTGCTCGCAGCTCAGTACTCAGGGTGCTGGGTGCTCAGTACTCAGGGTGCTGGGTGCTCAGTGCTCAGGGTGCTGGGTGATCAGTGCTCAGGGTGCTGGGTGCTCAGTACTCGGGGTGCTCGGTGCTCAGTGCTCAGGGTGCTGGGTGCTCAGTACTCAGGGTGCTGGGTACTCAGTGCTCAGGGTGCTCGGTGCTCAGTACTCGGGTGCTGGGTGCTCATTCTCGGGGTGCTGGGTGCTCAGTGCTCGGGGTGCTGGGTGCTCAGTACTCAGGGTGCTGGGTGCTCAGTGCTCAGGGTGCTGGGTGCTCAGTACTCAGGGTGCTGGGTGCTCAGTGCTCAGGGTGCTGGGTGCTCAGTACTTAGGTTGCTCAGTACTCAGGGTGCTGGGTGCTCAAGGCTCGGGGTGCTGGGTGCACAGTGCTCAGGGTGATCGGTGCTCAGTACTCAGGGTGCTGGGTGCTCAGTGCTCAGGGTGCTGGGTGCTCAGTCCTCAGGGTGCTCAGTGCTCAGGGTGTTGGGTGCTCAGTGCTCGGGGTGCTCGGTGCTCTGTACTCAGGGTGCTGAGTGCTCAGTACTCAGGGTGCTGGGTGCTCAGTACTCAGGGTGCTGGGTGCTCAGTGCTCAGGGTGCTTGGTGATCAGTGCTCAGGGTTCTGGGTGCTCAGTGCTCAGGGTGCTGGGTGCTCAGTGCTCGGGGTGCTGGGTGCTCAGTACTCAGGGAGCTGGGTGCTCAGTGATCGGGGTGCTCGCTGCTCAGTACGTTGGGTGCTCACTACTCAGGGTGCTGGGTGCTCAGTGCTCAGGGTGCTGGGTGCTCAGTGCTCAGGGTGCTCGGTGCTCAGTGCTCAGGGTGCTGGGTGCTCAGTACTCAGGGTGCTGGTTGCTCAGTACTCAGGGTGCTCAGTGCTCAGTACTCAGGGTGCTCAGTGCTCAGTACTCAGAGTGCTCAGTGCTCAGGGTGCTGGGTGCTCAGTCCTCAGGGTGCTGGGTGGTCAGTGCTCAGGGTGCTCGGTGCTCAGTGCTCAGGGTGCTGGGTGCTCAGTACTCAGGGTGCTGGGTGCTCAGTGCTCGGGGTGCTGGGTGCTCAGTACTCAGTGTGCTGGGTGCTCAGTACTCAGGGTGCTGGCTGCTCAGTACTCAGGTTGCTGGGTGCTCAATACTCAGGGTGCTCAGTGCTTGGGGTGCTGGGTGCTCAGTACTTAGGGTGCTCAGTGCTTTGGGTGTTGGGTGCTCAGTACTCAGGGTGTTGGGTGCTCAGTGATCAGGGTGCTGGGTGCTCAGTACTCGTGGTGCTCAGTGCTCAGTACTCAGGGTGCTCAGTGCTCAGGGTGCTTGGTGCTCAGTGCTCAGGGTGCTGGGTGCTCAGTGCTCAGGGTGCTGGCTGCTCGGTGCTCAGGTTGCTGGGTGCTCAGTATTCGGGGTGCTGGGTGCTCAGTACTCAGGGTGCTGGGTGCTCATTGCTTGGGGTGCTGGGTGCTCAGTGCTCGGGGTGCTGGGTGCTCATTGCTCGGGGTGCTCGGAGCTCAGTACTCAGGGTGCTGGGTGCTCAGTGCTCAGGGTGCTTGGTGCTCAGTGCTCGGGGCGCTGGGTGCTCTGTGCTCGGGGCGCTGGGTGCTCAGTGCTCGGGGTGCTCGGAGCTCAGTACTCAGGGTGCTGGGTGCTCAGTGCTCGGGGTGCTCGGTGCTCAGTACGTTGGGTGCTGGGTGCTCAGTGCTCAGGGTGCTGGGTGCTCAGTACTCAGGGTGCTGGGTGCTCAGTGCTCGGGGCGCAGGGTGCTCAGTGCTCGGGGTGCTCGGAGCTCAGTACTCAGGGTGCTGGGTGCTCAGTGCTCAGGGTGCTGGGTGCTCAGTGCTCAGGGTGCTGGGTGCTCAGTGCTCAGGGTGTTGGGTGCTCAGTACTCAGGGTGCTGCGTGTTCAGTGCTCGGGGTGCTGGGTGCTCAGTGCTCAGTGCTCAGGGTGCTGGGTGCTCAGTACTCAGGGTGCTGGGTGCTCAGTGCTCGGGGTGCTGGGTGCTCAGTGCTCAGGGTGCTGGGTGCTCAGTACTCAGGGTGCTGGGTGCTCAGTACTCAGGGTGCTGGGTGCTCAGTACTCGGGTGCTGGGTGCTCAGTGCTCAGGGTGCTGGGTGCTCAGTGCTCGGGGTGCCGGGTGCTCAGTGCTCAGTACTCAGGGTGCTGGGTGCTCAGTGCTCGGGGTGCTCGGTGCTCAGTACGTTGGGTGCTCACTACTCAGGGTGCTGGGTGCTCAGTGCTCAGGGTGCTGGGTGCTCAGTGCTCAGGGTGCTGGGTGCTCAGTGCTCAGGGTGCTGGGTGCTCAGTACTCAGGGTGCTGGGTGCTCAGTCTCGGGGTGCTGGGTGCTCAGTGCTCGCGGTGCTGGGTGCTCAGTGCTCGGGGTGCTCGGTGCTCAGTACTCAGGGTGCTGGGTGCTCAGTGCTCTGGGTGCTTGGTGCTCAGTACTCAGGGTGCTGGGTGCTCAGTGCTCGGGGAGCTCGGTGCTCAGTACGTTGGGTGCTCACTACTCAGGGTGCTGGGTGCTCAGTGCTCAGGGTGCTGGGTGCTGAGTGCTCAGGGTGCTGGGTGCTCAGTGCTCAGGGTGCTGGGTGCTCACTACTCAGGGTGCTGGGTGCTCAGTACTCAGGGTGCTGGGTGCTCAGTACTCAGGGTGCTGGGTGCTCAGTACTCGGGTGCTGGGTGCTCAGTGCTCAGGGTGCTGGGTGCTCAGTGCTCGGGGTGCTGGGTGCTCAGTGCTCAGTACTCAGGGTGCTGGGTGCTCAGTGCTCGGGGTGCTGGGTGCTCAGTGCTCAGTTCTCAGGGTGCTGGGTGCTCAGTGCTCAGGGTGCTGGGTGCTCAGTGCTCAGGGTGCTGGGTGCTCAGTGCTCAGGGTGCTGGGTACTCAGTGCTCAGGGTGCTTGGTGCTCAGTACTCAGGGTGCTCAGTGCTCAGTACTCGGGGTGCTGGGTGCTCAGTGCTCAGGGTGCTCACTTCTCAGTACTCGGGGTGCTGGGTGCTCAGTGATCAGGATGCTCAGTGCTCAGTGCTCGGGGTGCTGGGTGATCAGTGCTCGGGGCGCTGGGTGCTCAGTGTTCGGGGTGCTGGGTGCTCAGTACTCGGGGTGCTGGGTGCTCAGTGCTCAGGGTGCTCAGTGCTCAGTACTCAGTGCTCAGGGTGCTCAGTGCTCAGTGCTCAGGGTGCTGGGTGTTCAGTACTCGGGGTGCTGGGTGCTCAGTGCTCGGGGTGCTGGGTGCTCAGTACTCAGGGTGCTGGGTGCTCAGTACTCGGGGTGCTGGGTGCTCAGTACTCAGGGTGCTGGGTGCTCAGTACTCAGGGTGCTGCGTGCTCAGTACTCGGGTGCTGGGTGCTCAGTGCTCAGGGTGCTGGGTGCTCAGTGCTCGGGGTGCTGGGTGCTCAGTGCTCAGTACTCAGGGTGCTGGGTGCTCAGTGCTAGGGGTGCTGGGTGCTCATTGCTCAGTACTCAGGGTGCTGGGTGCTCAGTGCTCAGGGTGCTGTGTTCTCAGTGCTCAGGGTGCTGGGTACTCAGTGCTCAGGGTGCTGGGTACTCAGTGCTCAGGGTGCTGGGTGCTCAGTACTCAGGGTGCTGGGTGCTCAGTACTCAGGGTGCTGGGTGCTCAGTGCTCAGGGTGCTGTGTGCTCAGTGCTCAGGGTGCTGGGTGCTCAGTGCTCAGGGTGCTGTGTACTCAGTGCTCAGGGTGCTGGGTGCTCAGTACTCAGGGTGCTGGGTGCTCAGTACTCAGGGTGCTGGGTGCTCAGTGCTCGGGGAGCTCAGTGCTCAGTACGTTGGGTGCTCACTACTCAGGGTGCTGGGTGCTCAGTGCTCAGGGTGCTGGGTGCTGAGTGCTCAGGGTGCTGGGTGCTCAGTGCGCAGGTTGCTGGGTGCTCACTACTCAGGGTGCTGGGTGCTCAGTGCTCGGGGTGCTGGGTGCTCAGTTCTCAGGGTGCTGGGTGCTCAGTACTCAGGGTGCTGGGTGCTCAGTACTCGGGGTGCTGGGTGCTCAGTACTCAGAGTGCTGGGTGCTCAGTACTCAGGGTGCTGGGTGCTCAGTGCTCGGGGTGCTGGGTGCTCAGTGCTCAGTACTCAGGGTGCTGGGTGCTCAGTGCTCGGGGTGCTGGGTGCTCAGTGCTCAGTACTCAGGGTGCTGGGTGCTCAGTGCTCAGGGTGCTGGGTGCTCAGTGCTCAGGGTGCTGGGTGCTCAGTGCTCAGTGTGCTGGGTACTCAGTGCTCAGGGTGCTGGGTGCTCAGTACTCAGGGTGCTCAGTGCTCAGTACTCGGGGTGCTGGGTGCTCAGTGCTCAGGGTGCTCACTGCTCAGTACTCGGGGTGCTGGGTGCTCAGTGCTCAGGGTGCTCAGTGCTCAGTGCTCGGGGCGCTGGGTGCTCAGTGCTCGGGGCGCTGGGTGCTCAGTGCGCGGGGTGCTGGGTGCTCAGTACTCGGGGTGCTGGGTGCTCAGTGCTCAGGGTGCTCAGTGCTCAGTACTCAGTGCTCAGGGTGCTCAGTGCTCAGTGCTCAGGGTGCTGGGTGTTCAGTACTCGGGGTGCTGGATGCTCAGTACTCAGGGTGCTCGGTGCTCAGTGCTCAGGGTGCTGGGTGCTCAGTGCTCGGGGCGCTGGGTGCTCAGTACTCAGGGTGCTGGGTGCTCAGTGCTCGGTGTGCTGGGTGCTCAGTGCTCAGGGTGCTGGGTGCTCAGTACTCAGGGTGCTGGGTGCTCAGTACTCGGGGTGCTGGGTGCTCAGTACTCAGGGTGCTGGGTGCTCAGTACTCAGGGTGCTGGGTGCTCAGTGCTCGGGGTGCTGGGTGCTCAGTGCTCAGTACTCAGGGTGCTGGGTGCTCAGTGCTCGGGGTGCTGGGTGCTCAGTGCTCAGTACTCAGGGTGCTGGGTGCTCAGTGCTCAGGGTGCTGTGTGCTCAGTGCTCAGGTTGCTGGGTGCTCAGTGCTCAGGGTGCTGGGTACTCAGTGCTCAGGGTGCTGGGTGCTCAGTACTCAGGGTGCTGGGTGCTCAGTACTCAGGGTGCTGGGTGCTCAGTGCTCGGGGTGCTGGGTGCTCAGTGCTCACGGTGCTGGGTGCTCAGTGCTCGGGGTACTCGGTGCTCAGTCCTCAGGGTGCTGTGTGCTCAGTGCTCGAGGTGCTCAGTACTCAGGGTGCTGTGTGTTCAGTGCTCGGGGTGCTGGGTGCTCATTCTCGGGGTGCTGGTTGCTCAGTGCTCGGGGCGCTGGGTGCTCAGTACTCAGGGTGCTGGGTTCTCAGTGCTCAGGGTGCTGGGTGCTCAGTACTCAGGGTGCTGGGTGCTCAGTGCTCAGGGTGCTGGGTGCTAAGTACTCAAGGTGCTCAGTACTCAGGGTGCTGGGTGCTCAGTGCTCGCGGTGCTGGGTGCTCAGTGCTCAGGGTGATCGGTGCTCAGTACTCAGGGTGCTGGGTGCTCAGTGCTCAGGGTGCTGGGTGCTCAGTCCTCAGGGTGCTCAGTGCTCAGGGTGCTGGGTGCTCAGTGCTCGGGGTGCTCGGTGCTCAGTACTCAGGGTGCTGAGTGCACAGTACTCAGGGTGCTGGGTGCTCAGTACTCAGGGTGCTAGGTGCTCAGTGCTCAGGGTGCTGGGTGATCAGTGCTCAGGGTGCTGGGTGCTCAGTGCTCAGGGTGCTGGGTGCTCAGTGCTCGGGGTGCTGGGTGCTCAGTACTCAGTGTGCTGGGTTCTCAGTGCTCGGGGTGCTCGGTGCTCAGTACGTTGCGTGCTCACTACTCAGGGCGCTGGGTGCTCAGTGCTCAGGGTGCTGGGTGCTCAGTGCTCAGGGTGCTCGGTGCTCAGTGCTCAGGGTGCTGGGTGCTCAGTACTCAGGGTGCTGGTTGCTCAGTACTCAGGGTGCTCAGTGCTCAGTACTCAGGGTGCTCAGTGCTCAGTACTCAGGGTGCTCAGTGCTCAGGGTGCTGGGTGCTCAGTCCTCAGGGTGCTGGGTGCTCAGTGCTCAGGGTGCTCGGTGCTCAGTGCTCAGGGTGCTGGGTGCTCAGTACTCAGGGTGCTGGGTGCTCAGTGCTCGGGGTGCTGGGTGCTCAGTACTCAGGGTGCTGGGTGCTCAGTACTCAGGGTGCTGGCTGCTCAGTACTCAGGTTGCTGGGTGCTCAATACTCAGGGTGCTCAGTGCTTGGTGTGCTGGGTGCTCAGTACTCAGGGTGCTCAGTGCTCGGGGCGCAGGGTGCGCAGTGCTCGGGGTGCTCGGAGCTCAGTACTCAGGGTGCTGGGTGCTCAGTGCTCGGAGTGCTCGGTGCTCTGTACGTTGGGTGCTGGGTGCTCAGTGCTCAGGGTGCTGGGTGCTCAGTACTCGGGGTGCTGGGTGCTCAGTACTCAGGGTGCTGGGTGCTCAGTACTCAGGGTGCTGGGTGCTCAGTACTCGGGTGCTGGGTGCTCAGTGCTCAGGGTGCTGGGTGCTCAGTGCTCGGGGTGCTGGGTGCTCAGTGCTCAGTACTCAGGGTGCTGGGTGCTCAGTGCTAGGGGTGCTGGGTGCTCAGTGCTCAGTACTCAGGGTGCTGGGTGCTCAGTGCTCAGGGTGCTGTGTGCTCAGTGCTCAGGGTGCTGGGTACTCAGTGCTCAGGGTGCTGGGTACTCAGTACTCAGGGTGCTGGGTGCTCAGTGCTCAGGGTGCTCTGTGCTCAGTGCTCAGGGTGCTGGGTACTCAGTGCTCAGGGTGCTGGGTACTCATTGCTCAGGGTGCTGGGTGCTCAGTACTCAGGGTGCTGGGTGCTCAGTACTCAGGGTGCTGGGTGCTCAGTGCTCGGGGAGCTCAGTGCTCAGTACGTTGGGTGCTCACTACTCAGGGTGCTGGGTGCTCAGTGCTCAGGGTGCTGGGTGCTGAGTGCTCAGGGTGCTGGGTGCTCAGTGCGCAGGTTGCTGGGTGCTCACTACTCAGGGTGCTGGGTGCTCAGTGCTCGGGGTGCTGGGTGCTCAGTTCTCAGGGTGCTGGGTGCTCAGTACTCAGGGTGCTGGGTGCTCAGTGCTCGGGGTGCTGGGTGCTCAGTGCTCAGTACTCAGGGTGCTGGGTGCTCAGTGCTCAGGGTGCTGGGTGCTCAGTGCTCAGGGTGCTGGGTGCTCAGTGCTCAGTGTGCTGGGTACTCAGTGCTCAGGGTGCTGGGTGCTCAGTACTCAGGGTGCTCAGTGCTCAGTACTCGGGGTGCTGGGTGCTCAGTGCTCAGGGTGCTCACTGCTCAGTACTCGGGGTGCTGGGTGCTCAGTGCTCAGGGTGCTCAGTGCTCAGTGCTCGGGGCGCTGGGTGCTCAGTGCTCGGGGCGCTGGGTGCTCAGTGCGCGGGGTGCTGGGTGCTCAGTACTCGGGGTGCTGGGTGCTCAGTGCTCAGGGTGCTCAGTGCTCAGTACTCAGTGCTCAGGGTGCTCAGTGCTCAGTGCTCAGGGTGCTGGGTGTTCAGTACTCGGGGTGCTGGATGCTCAGTACTCAGGGTGCTCGGTGCTCAGTGCTCACTGTGCTGGGTGCTCAGTGCTCGGTGTGCTGGGTGCTCAGTGCTCAGGGTGCTGGGTGCTCAGTACTCAGGGTGCTGGGTGCTCAGTACTCGGGGTGCTGGGTGCTCAGTACTCAGGGTGCTGGGTGCTCAGTACTCAGGGTGCTGGGTGCTCAGTGCTCGGGGTGCTGGGTGTTCAGTGCTCAGTACTCAGGGTGCTGGGTGCTCAGTGCTCGGGGTGCTGGGTGCTCAGTGCTCAGTACTCAGGGTGCTGGGTGCTCAGTGCTCAGGGTGCTGTGTGCTCAGTGCTCAGGTTGCTGGGTGCTCAGTGCTCAGGGTGCTGGGTACTCAGTGCTCAGGGTGCTGGGTGCTCAGTACTCAGGGTGCTGGGTGCTCAGTACTCAGGGTGCTGGGTGCTCAGTGCTCGGGGTGCTGGGTGCTCAGTGCTCACGGTGCTGGGTGCTCAGTGCTCGGGGTACTCGGTGCTCAGTCCTCAGGGTGCTGGGAGCTCAGTGCTCGAGGTGCTCAGTACTCAGGGTGCTGTGTGTTCAGTGCTCGGGGTGCTGGGTGCTCATTCTCGGGGTGCTGGGTGCTCAGTGCTCGGGGTGCTGGGTGCTCAGTACTCAGGGTGCTGGGTGCTCAGTGCTCAGGGTGCTGGGTGCTCAGTACTCAGGGTGCTGGGTGCTCAGTGCTCATGGTGCTGGGTGCTCAGTACTCAAGGTGCTCAGTACTCAGGGTGCTGGGTGCTCAGTGCTCGCGGTGCTGGGTGCTCAGTGCTCAGGGTGATCGGTGCTCAGTACTCAGGGTGCTGGGTGCTCAGTGCTCAGGGTGCTGGGTGCTCAGTCCTCAGGGTGCTCAGTGCTCAGGGTGCTGGGTGCTCAGTGCTCGGGGTGCTCGGTGCTCAGTACTCAGGGTGCTGAGTGCACAGTACTCAGGGTGCTGGGTGCTCAGTACTCAGGGTGCTGGGTGCTCAGTGCTCAGGGTGCTGGGTGATCAGTGCTCAGGGTGCTGGGTGCTCAGTGCTCAGGGTGCTGGGTGCTCAGTGCTCGGGGTGCTGGGTGCTCAGTACTCAGGGTGCTGGGTTCTCAGTGCTCGGGGTGCTCGGTGCTCAGTACGTTGCGTGCTCACTACTCAGGGTGCTGGGTGCTCAGTGCTCAGGGTGCTGGGTGCTCAGTGCTCAGGGTGCTCGGTGCTCAGTGCTCAGGGTGCTGGGTGCTCAGTACTCAGGGTGCTGGTTGCTCAGTACTCAGGGTGCTCAGTGCTCAGTACTCAGGGTGCTCAGTGCTCAGTACTCAGGGTGCTCAGTGCTCAGGGTGCTGGGTGCTCAGTCCTCAGGGTGCTGGGTGCTCAGTGCTCAGGGTGCTCGGTGCTCAGTGCTCAGGGTGATGGGTGCTCAGTACTCAGGGTGCTGGGTGCTCAGTGCTCGGGGTGCTGGGTGCTCAGTACTCAGGGTGCTGGGTGCTCAGTACTCAGGGTGCTGGCTGCTCAGTACTCAGGTTGCTGGGTGCTCAATACTCAGGGTGCTCAGTGCTTGGTGTGCTGGGTGCTCAGTACTCAGGGTGCTCAGTGCTAGGGGTGTTGGGTGCTCAGTACTCAGGGTGTGGGGTGCTCAGTGATCAGGGTGCTGGGTGCTCAGTACTCGTGGTGCTCAGTGCTCAGTACTCAGGGAGCTGGGTGCTCAGTGCTCAGGGTGCTGGGTGCTCAGTGCTCAGGGTGCTGGATCCTCGGTGCTCAGGTTGCTGGGTGCTCAGTATTCGGGGTGCTGGGTGCTCAGTACTCAGGGTGCTGGGTGCTCATTGCTTGGGGTGCTGGGAGCTCAGTGCTCGGGGTGCTGGGTGCTCATTGCTCGGGGTGCTTGATGCTCAGTGCTCGGGGTGCTAGGTGCTCAGTGCTCGGGGCGCTGGGTGCTCAGTGCTCGGGGTGCTCGGAGCTCAGTACTCAGGGTGCTGGGTGCTCAGTGCTCGGAGTGCTCGGTGCTCTGTACGTTGGGTGCTGGGTGCTCAGTGCTCAGGGTGCTGGGTGCTCAGTACTCAGGGTGCTGGGTGCTCAGTGCTCGGGGCGCTGGGTGCTCAGTGCTCGGGGTGCTCGGAGCTCAGTACTCAGGGTGCTGGGTGCTCAGTGCTCAGGGTAGTGGGTGCTCAGTCCTCAGGGTGCTGGGTGCTCAGTGCTCAGGGTGCTGGGTGCTCAGTACTCAGGGTGCTGGGTGCTCAGTACTCAGGGTGCTGGGTGCTCAGTGCTCAGGGTGCTGGGTGCTCAGTACTCAGGGTGCTGGGTGCTCCGTGCTCGGGGTGCTGGGTGCTCAGTGCTCAGGGTGCTGGGTGCTCAGTACTCAGGGTGCTTTGTGCTCAGTACTCAGGGTGCTGGGTGCTCAGTACTCGGGAGCTGGGTGCTCAGTGCTCAGGGTGCTGGGTGCTCAGTGCTCGGGGTGCTGGGTGCTCACTGCTCGGGGTGCTCGGTGCTCAGTACGTTGGGTGCTCACTACTCAGGGTGCTGGGTGCTCAGTGCTCAGGGTGCTGGGTGCTCAGTGCTCAGGGTGCTGGGTGCTCAGTGCTCAGGGTGCTGGGTGCTCAGTACTCAGGGTGCTGGGTGCTCAGTGCTCGGGGTGCTGGGTGCTCAGTGCTCGCGGTGCTGGGTTCTCAGTGCTCGGCGTGCTCGGTGCTCAGTACTCAGGGTACTGGGTGCTCAGTGCTCGAGGTGCTCAGTACTCAGGGTGCTGTGTGTTCAGTGCTCAGGGTGCTGGGTGCTCAGTGCTCAGGGTGCTCGGTGCTTAGTACTCAGGGTGCTGGGTGCTCAGTACTCCGGGTGCTGGGTGCTCAGTGCTCGGGGTGCTCGGTGCTCAGTGCTCAAGGTGCTGGGTGCTCAGTACTCAGGGTGCTCATTGCTCAGGGTGCTGGGTGCTCAGTACTCAGGGTGCTGGGTGCTCAGTGCTCAGGGTGCTCGGTGCTCGGGGCGCTGGTTGCTCAGTGCTCGGGGTGCTCGCAGCTCAGTACTCAGGGTGCTGGGTGCTCAGTGCTCTGGGTGCTTGGTGCTCAGTACTCAGGGTGCTGGGTGCTCAGTGCTCGGGGAGCTCGGTGCTCAGTACGTTGGGTGCTCACTACTCAGGGTGCTGGGTGCTCAGTGCTCAGGGTGCTGCCTGCTGAGTGCTCAGGGTGCTGGGTGCTCAGTGCTCAGGGTGCTGGGTGCTCACTACTCAGGGTGCTGGGTGCTCAGTGCTCGGGGTGCTGGGTGCTCAGTTCTCAGGGTGCTGGGTGCTCAGTACTCAGGGTGCTGTGTGCTCAGTACTCGGGGTGCTGGGTGCTCAGTACTCGGGGTGCTGGGTGCTCAGTACTCGGGTGCTGGGTGCTCAGTGCTCAGGTTGCTGGGTGCTCAGTGCTCTGGGTGCTGGGTGCTCAGTGCTCAGTACTCAGGGTGCTGGGTGCTCAGTGCTCGGTGTGCTGGGTGCTCAGTGCTCAGTACTCAGGGTGCTGGGTGCTCAGTGCTCAGGGTGCTGGGTGCTCAGTGCTCAGGGTGCTGGGTACTCAGTGCTCAGTGCTCAGGGTGCTGGTTGCTCAGTACTCAGGGTGCTGGGTGCTCAGTACTCAGGGTGCTGGGTGCTCAGTGATCAGGGTGCTGGGTGCTCAGTGCTCGGGGTGCTGGGTGCTCAGTGCTCAGTACTCAGGGTGCTGGGTGCTCAGTGCTCGGGGTGCTGGGTGCTCAGTGCTCAGTACTCAGGGTGCTGGGTGCTCAGTGCTCAGGGTGCGGGGTGCTCATTGCTCAGGGTGCTGGGTACTCAGTGCTCAGGGTGCTGGGTGCTCAGTGCTCGGGGTGCTCGGTGCTCAGTACTCAGGGTGCTGAGTGCACAGTACTCAGGGTGCTGGGTGCTCAGTACTCAGGGTGCTGGGTGCTCAGTGCTCAGGGTGCTGGGTGATCAGTGCTCAGGGTGCTGGGTGCTCAGTACTTGGGGTGCTGGGTGCTCAGTGCTCGGGGTGCTGGGTGCTCAGTACTCAGGGTGCTGGGTTCTCAGTGCTCGGGGTGCTCGGTGCTCAGTACGTTGCGTGCTCACTACTCAGGGTGCTGGGTGCTCAGTGCTCAGGGTGCTGGGTGCTCAGTGCTCAGGGTGCTCGGTGCTCAGTGCTCAGGGTGCTGGGTGCTCAGTACTCAGGGTGCTGGTTGCTCAGTACTCAGGGTGCACAGTGCTCAGTACTCAGGGTGCTCAGTGCTCAGTACTCAGGGTGCTCAGTGCTCAGGGTGCTGGGTGCTCAGTCCTCAGGGTGCTGGGTGCTCAGTGCTCAGGGTGCTCGGTGCTCAGTGCTCAGGGTGCTGGGTGCTCAGTACTCAGGGTGCTGGGTGCTCAGTGCTCGGGGTGCTGGGTGCTCAGTACTCAGGGTGCTGGGTGCTCAGTACTCAGGGTGCTGGCTGCTCAGTACTCAGGTTGCTGGGTGCTCAATACTCAGGGTGCTCAGTGCTTGGTGTGCTGGGTGCTCAGTACGCAGGGTGCTCAGTGCTTGGGGTGTTGGGTGCTCAGTACTCAGGGTGTGGGGTGCTCAGTGATCAGGGTGCTGGGTGCTCAGTACTCGTGGTGCTCAGTGCTCAGTACTCAGGGAGCTGGGTGCTCAGTGCTCAGGGTGCTGGGTGCTCAGTGCTGAGGGTGCTGGCTGCTCGGTGCTCAGGTTGCTGGGTGCTCAGTATTCGGGGTGCTGGGTGCTCAGTACTCAGGGTGCTGGGTGCTCATTGCTTGGGGTGCTGGGAGCTCAGTGCTCGGGGTGCTGGGTGCTCATTGCTCGGGGTGCTTGGTGCTCAGTGCTCGGAGCGCTGGGTGCTCAGTGCTCGGGGCGCTGGGTGCTCAGTGCTCGGGGTGCTCGGAGCTCAGTACTCAGGGTGCTGGGTGCTCAGTGCTCGGAGTGCTCGGTGCTCTGTACGTTGGGTGCTGGGTGCTCAGGGTGCTGGGTGCTCAGTACTCAGGGTGCTGGGTGCTCAGTGCTCGGGGCGCTGGGTGCTCAGTGCTCGGGGTGCTCGGAGCTCAGTACTCAGGGTGCTGGGTGCTCAGTGCTCAGGGTGCTGGGTGCTCAGTCCTCAGGGTGCTGGGTGCTCAGTGCTCAGGGTGCTGGGTACTCAGTACTCAGGGTGCTGGGTGCTCAGTGCTCGGGGTGCTGGGTGCTCAGTGCTCAGGGTGCTGGGTGCTCAGTACTCAGGGTGCTGGGTGCTCCGTGCTCGGGGTGCTGGGTGCTCAGTGCTCAGGGTGCTGGGTGCTCAGTACTCAGGGTGCTGGGTGCTCAGTACTCAGGGTGCTGGGTGCTCAGTACTCGGGAGCTGGGTGCTCAGTGCTCAGGGTGCTGGGTGCTCAGTGCTCGGGGTGCTGGGTGCTCTGTCTTCCGTACTCAGGGTGCTGGGTGCTCAGTGCTCGGGGTGCTCGGTGCTCAGTACGTTGGGTGCTCACTACTCAGGGTGCTGGGTGCTCAGTGCTCAGGGTGCTGGGTGCTCAGTGCTCAGGGTGCTGGGTGCTCAGTGCTCAGGGTGCTGGGTGCTCAGTACTCAGGGTGCTGGGTGCTCAGTGCTCGGGGTGCTGGGTGCTCAGTGCTCGCGGTGCTGGGTGCTCAGTGCTCGGCGTGCTCGGTGCTCAGTACTCAGGGTGCTGGGTGCTCAGTGCTCGAGGTGCTCAGTACTCAGGGTGCTGTGTGTTCAGTGCTCAGGGTGCTGGGTGCTCAGTATTCAGGGTGCTCGGTGCTTAGTACTCAGGGGGCTGGGTGCTCAGTACTCCGGGTGCTGGGTGCTCAGTGCTCGGGGTGCTCGGTGCTCAGTGCTCAAGGTGCTGGGTGCTCAGTACTCAGGGTGCTCATTGCTCAGGGTGCTGGGTGCTCAGTACTCAGGGTGCTGGGTGCTCAGTGCTCAGGGTGCTCGGTGCTCGGGGCGCTGGTTGCTCAGTGCTCGGGGTGCTCGCAGCTCAGTACTCAGGGTGCTGGGTGCTCAGTGCTCTGGGTGCTTGGTGCTCAGTACTCAGGGTGCTGGGTGCTCAGTGCTCGGGGAGCTCGGTGCTCAGTACGTTGGGTGCTCACTACTCAGGGTGCTGGGTGCTCAGTGCTCAGGGTGCTGGGTGCTGAGTGCTCAGGGTGCTGGGTGCTCAGTGCTCAGGGTGCTGGGTGCTCACTACTCAGGGTGCTGGGTGCTCAGTGCTCGGGTTGCTGGGTGCTCAGTTCTCAGGGTGCTGGGTGCTCAGTACTCAGGGTGCTGTGTGCTCAGTACTCGGGGTGCTGGGTGCTCAGTACTCAGGGTGCTGGGTGCTCAGTACTCAGGGTGCTGGGTGCTCAGTACTTGGGTGCGGGGTGCTCAGTGCTCAGGTTGCTGGGTGCTCAGTGCTCGGGGTGCTGGGTGCTCAGTGCTCAGTACTCAGGGTGCTGGGTGCTCAGTGCTCGGTGTGCTGGGTGCTCAGTGCTCAGTACTCAGGGTGCTGGGTGCTCAGTGCTCAGGGTGCTGGGTGCTCAGTGCTCAGGGTGCTGGGTGCTCAGTGCTCAGGGTGCTGGGTGCTCAGTGCTCAGGGTGCTGGATGCTCAGTGCTCAGGGTGCTGGTTGCTCAGTGCTCAGGGTGCTGGGTGCTCAGTGCTCAGTGCTCAGGGTGCTGGTTGCTCAGTACTCAGGGTGCTGGGTGCTCAGTACTCAGGGTGCTGGGTGCTCAGTGATCAGGGTGCTGGGTGCTCAGTGCTCGGGGTGCTGGGTGCTCAGTGCTCAGTACTCAGGGTGCAGGGTGCTCAGTGCTCGGGGTGCTGGGTGCTCAGTGCTCAGTACTCAGGGTGCTGGGTGCTCAGTGCTCGGGGCGCTGGGTGCTCAGTGCTCAGGGTGCTGGGTGCTCATTGCTCAGGGTGCTGGGTACTCAGTGCTCAGGGTGCTGGGTGCTCAGTAGTCAGGGTGCTGGGTGTTCAGTATTCAGGGTGCTGGGTGCTCAGTACTCGGGGTGCTGGGTGCTCAGTGCTCACGGTGCTGGGTGCTCAGTGCTCGGGGTGCTGGGTGCTCAGTACTACGGGTGCTGGGTGCTCAGTGCTCGGGGTGCTCGGTGCTCAGTGCTCAAGGTGCTGGGTGCTCAGTACTCAGGTTGCTCATTGCTCAGGGTGCTGGGTGCTCAGTAGTCAGGGTGCTGGGTGCTCAGTGCTCAGGGTGCTCGGTGCTCGGGGCGCTGGGTGCTCAGTGCTCGGGGTGCTCAGAGCTCAGTACTCAGGGTGCTGGGTGCTCAGTGCTCGGGGTGCTCGGTGCTCAGTACTCAGGGTGCTCGGTGCTCAGTGCTCGGGGTGCACGGTGCTCAGTACGTTGGATGCTCACTACTCAGGGTGCTGGGTGCTCAGTGCTCAGGGTGCTGGGTGCTCAGTGCTCAGGGTGCTGGGTGCTCAGTGCTCAGGGTGCTGGGTGCTCAGTACTCAGGGTGCTGGGTGCTCAGTGCTCGGGGTCCTGGGTGCTCAGTGCTCAGGGTGCTGGGTGCTCAGTACCCAGGGTGCTGGGTGCTCAGTACTCGGGGTGCTGGGTGCTCAGTGCTCGGGGTGCTGGGTGCTCAGTACTCAGGGTGCTGGGTGCTCAGTACTCAGGGTGCTGGGTGCTCAGTACTCGGGTGCTGGGTGCTCAGTGCTCAGGTTGCTGGGTGCTCAGTGCTCGGGCGCTGGGTGCTCAGTGCTCAGGTTGCAGGGTGCTCAGTGCTCAGGGTGCTGGCTGCTCAGTGCTCAGTACTCAGGGTGCTGGGTGCTCAGTGCTCGGGGTGCTGGGTGCTCAGTGCTCAGTACTCAGGGTGCTGGGTGCTCAGTGCTCAGGGTGCTGGGTGCTCAGTGCTCAGGGTGCTGGGTGCTCAGTGCTCAGGTTGCTGGGTGCTCAGTGCTCAGGGTGCTGGCTGCTCAGTGCTCAGTACTCAGGGTGCTGGGTGCTCAGTGCTCAGGGTGCTGGGTGCTCAGTGCTCAGGGTGCTGCGTGCTCAGTGCTCGGGGTGGTGGGTGCTCAGTGCTCAGTACTCAGGGTGCTGGGTGCTCAGGGCTCAGTACTCAGGGTGCTGGCTGCTCAGTGCTCAGTGTGCTGGGTGCTCAGTGCTCGGGGTGCTGGGTGCTCAGTGCTCAGGGTGCTCGGTGCTCAGTACTCGGGGTGCTGGGTGCTCATTCTCGGGGTGCTGGGTGCTCAGTGCTCGGGGTGCTGGGTGCTCAGTACTCAGGGTGCTGGGTGCTCAGTGCTCAGGGTGCTGGGTGCTCAGTACTCAGGGTGCTGGGTGTTAAGTGCTCAGGGTGCTGGGTGCTCAGTACTCAGGGTGCTGGGAGCTCAGTGCTCAGGGTGATCGGTGCTCAGTACTCAGGGTGCTCAGTACTCAGGGTGCTGGGTGCTCAGTGCTCGGGGTGCTGGGTGCTCAGTACTGAGGTTGCTGGGTGCTCAGTGCTTTGGGTTGTGGGTGCTCAGTGCTCAGGGTGATCGGTGCTCAGTACTCAGGGTGCTGGGTGCTCAGTGCTCAGGGTGCTGGGTGCTCAGTCCTCAGGGTGCTCAGTGCTCAGGGTGCTGGGTGCTCAGTGCTCGGGGTGCTGGGTGCTCAGTACTCAGGGTGCTGAGTGCTCAGTACTCAATGTGCTGGGTGCTCAGTACTCAGGGTGCTGGGTGCTCAGTGCTCAGGGTGCTGGGTGATCGGTGCTCAGTGCTCAGGGTGCTGGGTGCAGAGTACTCAGGGTGCTGGGTGCTAAGTGCTCGGGGTGCTGGGTGCACAGTACTCAGGGTGCTCCGTGCTCAGTACTCAGGGTGCTGGGTGCTCATTGCTCGGGGTGCTCGGTGCTCAGTACACAGGGTGCTGGGTGCTCAGTGCTCGGGGTGCTCGGTGCTCAGTACTCAGGGTGCTGGGTGCTCAGTGCTCGGGGTGCTGGGTGCTCAGTACTCAGGGTGCTGGGTGCTCAGAGCTCAGTACTCAGGGTGCTGGGTGCTCACTGCACGGGGTGCTGGGTGCTCAGTGCTCAGTACCCAGGGTGCTGAGTGCTCAGTGCTCGGGGTGCTGGATGCTCAGTGCAAAGGGTGCTGGGTGCTCAGTGCTCAGGGTGCTGGGTGCTCAGTGCTCGGGGTGCTGGGTGCTCAGTACTCAGGGTGCTGGGTGCTCAGTGCTCAGGGTGCTGGGTGCTCAGTGCTCAGGGTGCTGGGTGCTCAGTGCTCAGGGTGCTGGGTGCTCAGTGCTCAGTACTCAGGGTGCTGGGTGCTCAGTTCTCAGTACTCAGGGTGCTGGGTGCTCAGTCCTCGGGGTGCTGGGTGCTCAGTGCTCAGTACTCAGGGTGCTGGGTGCTCAGTGCTCGGGGTGCTGGGTGCTCAGTGCTCAGTACTCAGGGTGCTGGGTGCTCAGTGCTCGGGGTGCTGGGTGCTCAGTGCTCAGAGTGCTGGGTGCTCAGTGCTCAGGGTGCTGGGTGCTCAGTGCTCGGGGTGCTGGGTGCTCAGTACTCAGGGTGCTGGGTGCTCAGTACTCAGGGTGCTGGGTGCTCAGTGCTCAGGGTGCTGGGTGCTCAGTGCTCGGGGTGCTGGGTGCTCAGTGCTCGGGGTGCTCGGTGCTCAGTACTCAGGGTGCTGGGTACTCAGTACTCATGGTGCTGGGTGCTCAGTGCTCAGGGTGCCCAGTACTCAGTGAGCTGTGTGTTCAGTGCTCAGGGTGCTGGGTGCTCAGTACTCAGGGTGCTCGGTGCTTAGTACTCAGGGTGCTGGGTGCTCAGTACTCCGGGTGCTGGGTGCTCAGTGCTCGGGGTGCTCGGTGCACAGTGCTCAAGGTGCTGGGTGCTCAGTATTCAGGGTGATCATTGCTCAGGGTGCTGGGTGCTCAGTACTCAGAGTGCTGGGTGCTCAGTACTCAGGGTGCTCAGTGCTCAGTACTCAGGGTGCTGGGTGCTCAGTGCTCAGGGTGCTGGGTGCTCAGTGCTCAGGGTGCTGGGTGCTCAGTACTCAGGGTGCTGGGTGCTCAGTGCTCGGGGTGCTGGGTGCTCAGTGCTCGCGGTGCTGGGTGCTCAGTGCTCGGCGTGCTCGGTGCTCAGTACTCAGGGTGCTGGGTGCTCAGTGCTCGAGGTGCTCAGTACTCAGGGTGCTGTGTGTTCAGTGCTCAGGGTGCTGGGTGCTCAGTATTCAGGGTGCTCGGTGCTTAGTACTCAGGGGGCTGGGTGCTCAGTACTCCGGGTGCTGGGTGCTCAGTGGTCGGGGTGCTCGGTGCTCAGTGCTCAAGGTGCTGGGTGCTCAGTACTCAGGGTGCTCATTGCTCAGGGTGCTGGGTGCTCAGTACTCAGGGTGCTGGGTGCTCAGTGCTCAGGGTGCTCGGTGCTCGGGGCGCTGGTTGCTCAGTGCTCGGGGTGCTCGCAGCTCAGTAATCAGGGTGCTGGGTGCTTAGTGCTCTGGGTGCTTGGTGCTCAGTACTCAGGGTGCTGGGTGCTCAGTGCTCGGGGAGCTCGGTGCTCAGTACGTTGGGTGCTCACTACTCAGGGTGCTGGGTGCTCAGTGCTCAGGGTGCTGGGTGCTGAGTGCTCAGGGTGCTGGGTGCTCAGTGCTCAGGGTGCTGGGTGCTCACTACTCAGGGTGCTGGGTGCTCAGTGCTCGGGGTGCTGGGTGCTCAGTTCTCAGGGTGCTGGGTGCTCAGTACTCAGGGTGCTGTGTGCTCAGTACTCGGGGTGCTGGGTGCTCAGTACTCAGGGTGCTGGGTGCTCAGTACTCAGGGTGCTGGGTGCTCAGTACTTGGGTGCTGGGTGCTCAGTGCTCAGGTTGCTGGGTGCTCAGTGCTCGGGGTGCTGGGTGCTCAGTGCTCAGTACTCAGGGTGCTGGGTGCTCAGTGCTCGGTGTGCTGGGTGCTCAGTGCTCAGTACTCAGGGTGCTGGGTGCTCAGTGCTCAGGGTGCTGGGTGCTCAGTGCTCAGGGTGCTGGGTGCTCAGTGCTCAGGGTGCTGGGTGCTCAGTGCTCAGGGTGCTGGGTGCTCAGTGCTCAGTGCTCAGGGTGCTGGTTGCTCAGTACTCAGGGTGCTGGGTGCTCAGTACTCAGGGTGCTGGGTGCTCAGTGATCAGGGTGCTGGGTGCTCAGTGCTCGGGGTGCTGGGTGCTCAGTGCTCAGTACTCAGGGTGCTGGGTGCTCAGTGCTCGGGGTGCTGGGTGCTCAGTGCTCAGTACTCAGGGTGCTGGGTGCTCAGTGCTCGGGGCGCTGGGTGCTCAGTGCTCAGGGTACTGGGTGCTCATTGCTCAGGGTGCTGGGTACTCAGTGCTCAGGGTGCTGGGTGCTCAGTACTCAGGGTGCTGGGTGTTCAGTATTCAGGGTGCTGGGTGCTCAGTACTCGGGGTGCTGGGTGCTCAGTGCTCACGGTGCTGGGTGCTCTGTGCTCGGGGTGCTGGGTGCTCAGTACTACGGGTGCTGGGTGCTCAGTGCTCGGGGTGCTCGGTGCTCAGTGCTCAAGGTGCTGGGTGCTCAGTACTCAGGTTGCTCATTGCTCAGGGTGCTGGGTGCTCAGTAGTCAGGGTGCTGGGTGCTCAGTGCTCAGGGTGCTCGGTGCTCGGGGCGCTGGGTGCTCAGTGCTCGGGGTGCTCGGAGCTCAGTACTCAGGGTGCTGGGTGCTCAGTGCTCGGGGTGCTCGGTGCTCAGTACTCAGGGTGCTGGGTGCTCAGTGCTCGGGGTGCACGGTGCTCAGTACGTTGGGTGCTCACTACTCAGGGTGCTGGGTGCTCAGTGCTCAGGGTGCTGGGTGCTCAGTGCTCAGGGTGCTGGGTGCTCAGTGCTCAGGGTGCTGGGTGCTCAGTACTCAGGGTGCTGGGTGCTCAGTGCTCGGGGTCCTGGGTAATCAGTGCTCAGGGTGCTGGGTGCTCAGTACTCAGGGTGCTGGGTGCTCAGTACTCAGTGTGCAGGGTGCTCAGTACTCAGGGTGCTGGGTGCTCAGTACTCGGGTGCTGGGTGCTCAGTGCTCAGGTTGCTGGGTGCTCAGTGCTCAGGGTGCTGGCTGCTCAGTGCTCAGTACTCAGGGTGCTGGGTGCTCAGTGCTCGGGGTGCTGGGTGCTCAGTGCTCAGTACTCAGGGTGCTGGGTGCTCAGTGCTCAGGGTGCTGGGTGCTCAGTGCTCAGGGTGCTGGGTGCTCAGTGCTCGGGGTGGTGGGTTCTCAGTGCTCAGTACTCAGGGTGCTGGGTGCTCAGGGCTCAGTACTCAGGGTGCTGGCTGCTTAATGCTCAGTGTGTTTTGTGCTCAGTGCTCGGGGTGCTGGGTGCTCATTCTCGGGGTGCTGGGTGCTCAGTGCTCGGGGTGCTGGGTGCTCAGTACTCAGGGTGCTGGGTGCTCAGTGCTCAGGGTGCTGGGTGCTCAGTACTCAGGGTGCTGTGTGCTCAGTGCTCAGGGTGCTGGGTGCTCAGTACTCAGGGTGCTGGGTGTTCAGTGCTCAGGGTGCTGGGTGCTCAGTACTCAGGGTGCTGGGAGCTCAGTGCTCAGGGTGATCGGTGCTCAGTACTCAGGGTGCTCAGTACTCAGGGTGCTGGGTGCTCAGTGCTCGGGGTGCTGGGTGCTCAGTACTGAGGGTGCTGGGTGCTCAGTGCTTTGGGTTCTGGGTGCTCAGTGCTCAGGGTGATCGGTGCTCAGTACTCAGGGTGCTGGGTGCTCAGTGCTCAGGGTGCTGGGTGCTCAGTCCTCAGGGTGCTCAGTGCTCAGGGTGCTGGGTGCTAGGTGCTCGGGGTGCTGGGTGCTCAGTACTCAGGGTGCTGAGTGCTCAGTACTCAATGTGCTGGGTGCTCAGTACTCAGTGTGCTGGGTGCTCAGTGCTCAGGGTGCTGGGTGATCGGTGCTCAGTGCTCAGGGTGCTGGGTGCAGAGTACTCAGGGTGCTGGGTGCTAAGTGCTCGGGGTGCTGGGTGCACAGTACTCAGGGTGCTGGGTGCTCAGTGCTCGGGGTGCTCGGTGCTCAGTACTCAGGGTGCTGGGTGCTCAGTGCTCGGGGTGCTGGGTGCTCAGTGCTCGCGGTGCTGGGTTCTCAGTGCTCGGCGTGCTCGGTGCTCAGTACTCAGGGTACTGGGTGCTCAGTGCTCAGGGTGCTGGGTGCTCAGTGCTCAGGGTGCTGGGTGCTCAGTGCTCGGGGTGGTGGGTGCTCAGTGCTCAGTACTCAGGGTGCTGGGTGCTCAGGGCTCAGTACTCAGGGTGCTGGCTGCTTAATGCTCAGTGTGCTTTGTGCTCAGTGCTCGGGGTGCTGGGTGCTCATTCTCGGGGTGCTGGGTGCTCAGTGCTCGGGGTGCTGGGTGCTCAGTACTCAGGGTGCTGGGTGCTCAGTGCTCAGGGTGCTGGGTGCTCAGTACTCAGGGTGCTGTGTGCTCAGTGCTCAGGGTGCTGGGTGCTCAGTACTCAGGGTGCTGGGTGTTAAGTGCTCAGGGTGCTGGGTGCTCAGTACTCAGGGTGCTGGGAGCTCAGTGCTCAGGGTGATCGGTGCTCAGTACTCAGGGTGCTCAGTACTCAGGGTGCTGGGTGCTCAGTGCTCGGGGTGCTGGGTGCTCAGTACTGAGGGTGCTGGGTGCTCAGTGCTTTGGGTTCTGGGTGCTCAGTGCTCAGGGTGATCGGTGCTCAGTACTCAGGGTGCTGGGTGCTCAGTGCTCAGGGTGCTGGGTGCTCAGTCCTCAGGGTGCTCAGTGCTCAGGGTGCTGGGTGCTAGGTGCTCGGGGTGCTGGGTGCTCAGTACTCAGGGTGCTGAGTGCTCAGTACTCAATGTGCTGGGTGCTCAGTACTCAGTGTGCTGGGTGCTCAGTGCTCAGGGTGCTGGGTGATCGGTGCTCAGTGCTCAGGGTGCTGGGTGCAGAGTACTCAGGGTGCTGGGTGCTAAGTGCTCGGGGTGCTGGGTGCACAGTACTCAGGGTGCTGGGTGCTCAGTGCTCGGGGTGCTCGGTGCTCAGTACTCAGGGTGCTGGGTGCTCAGTGCTCGGGGTGCTGGGTGCTCAGTGCTCGCGGTGCTGGGTTCTCAGTGCTCGGCGTGCTCGGTGCTCAGTACTCAGGGTACTGGGTGCTCAGTGCTCGAGGTGCTCAGTACTCAGGGTGCTGTGTGTTCAGTGCTCAGGGTGCTGGGTGCTCAGTGCTCAGGGTGCTCGGTGCTTAGTACTCAGGGTGCTGGGTGCTCAGTACTCCGGGTGCTGGGTGCTCAGTGCTCGGGGTGCTCGGTGCTCAGTGCTCAAGGTGCTGGGTGCTCAGTACTCAGGGTGCTCATTGCTCAGGGTGCTGGGTGCTCAGTACTCAGGGTGCTGGGTGCTCAGTGCTCAGGGTGCTCGGTGCTCGGGGCGCTGGTTGCTCAGTGCTCGGGGTGCTCGCAGCTCAGTACTCAGGGTGCTGGGTGCTCAGTGCTCTGGGTGCTTGGTGCTCAGTACTCAGGGTGCTGGGTGCTCAGTGCTCGGGGAGCTCGGTGCTCAGTACGTTGGGTGCTCACTACTCAGGGTGCTGGGTGCTCAGTGCTCAGGGTGCTGCCTGCTGAGTGCTCAGGGTGCTGGGTGCTCAGTGCTCAGGGTGCTGGGTGCTCACTACTCAGGGTGCTGGGTGCTCAGTGCTCGGGGTGCTGGGTGCTCAGTTCTCAGGGTGCTGGGTGCTCAGTACTCAGGGTGCTGTGTGCTCAGTACTCGGGGTGCTGGGTGCTCAGTACTCGGGGTGCTGGGTGCTCAGTACTCGGGTGCTGGGTGCTCAGTGCTCAGGTTGCTGGGTGCTCAGTGCTCTGGGTGCTGGGTGCTCAGTGCTCAGTACTCAGGGTGCTGGGTGCTCAGTGCTCGGTGTGCTGGGTGCTCAGTGCTCAGTACTCAGGGTGCTGGGTGCTCAGTGCTCAGGGTGCTGGGTGCTCAGTGCTCAGGGTGCTGGGTGCTCAGTGCTCAGGGTGCTGGGTGCTCAGTGCTCAGGGTGCTGGGTACTCAGTGCTCAGTGCTCAGGGTGCTGGTTGCTCAGTACTCAGGGTGCTGGGTGCTCAGTGATCAGGGTGCTGGGTGCTCAGTGCTCGGGGTGCTGGGTGCTCAGTGCTCAGTACTCAGGGTGCTGGGTGCTCAGTGCTCGGGGTGCTGGGTGCTCAGTGCTCAGTACTCAGGGTGCTGGGTGCTCAGTGCTCAGGGTGCGGGGTGCTCATTGCTCAGGGTGCTGGGTACTCAGTGCTCAGGGTGCTGGGTTCTCAGTGCTCGGGGTGCTCGGTGCTCAGTACTCAGGGTGCTGAGTGCACAGTACTCAGGGTGCTGGGTGCTCAGTACTCAGGGTGCTGGGTGCTCAGTGCTCAGGGTGCTGGGTGATCAGTGCTCAGGGTGCTGGGTGCTCAGTACTTGGGGTGCTGGGTGCTCAGTGCTCGGGGTGCTGGGTGCTCAGTACTCAGGGTGCTGGGTTCTCAGTGCTCGGGGTGCTCGGTGCTCAGTACGTTGCGTGCTCACTACTCAGGGTGCTGGGTGCTCAGTGCTCAGGGTGCTGGGTGCTCAGTGCTCAGGGTGCTCGGTGCTCAGTGCTCAGGGTGCTGGGTGCTCAGTACTCAGGGTGCTGGTTGCTCAGTACTCAGGGTGCACAGTGCTCAGTACTCAGGGTGCTCAGTGCTCAGTACTCAGGGTGCTCAGTGCTCAGGGTGCTGGGTGCTCAGTCCTCAGGGTGCTGGGTGCTCAGTGCTCAGGGTGCTCGGTGCTCAGTGCTCAGGGTGCTGGGTGCTCAGTACTCAGGGTGCTGGGTGCTCAGTGCTCGGGGTGCTGGGTGCTCAGTACTCAGGGTGCTGGGTGCTCAGTACTCAGGGTGCTGGCTGCTCAGTACTCAGGTTGCTGGGTGCTCAATACTCAGGGTGCTCAGTGCTTGGTGTGCTGGGTGCTAAGTACGCAGGGTGCTCAGTGCTTGGGGTGTTGGGTGCTCAGTACTCAGGGTGTGGGGTGCTCAGTGATCAGGGTGCTGGGTGCTCAGTACTCGTGGTGCTCAGTGCTCAGTACTCAGGGAGCTGGGTGCTCAGTGCTCAGGGTGCTGGGTGCTCAGTGCTGAGGGTGCTGGCTGCTCGGTGCTCAGGTTGCTGGGTGCTCAGTATTCGGGGTGCTGGGTGCTCAGTACTCAGGGTGCTGGGTGCTCATTGCTTGGGGTGCTGGGAGCTCAGTGCTCGGGGTGCTGGGTGCTCATTGCTCGGGGTGCTTGGTGCTCAGTGCTCGGAGCGCTGGGTGCTCAGTGCTCGGGGCGCTGGGTGCTCAGTGCTCGGGGTGCTCGGAGCTCAGTACTCAGGGTGCTGGGTGCTCAGTGCTCGGAGTGCTCGGTGCTCTGTACGTTGGGTGCTGGGTGCTCAGTGCTCAGGGTGCTGGGTGCTCAGTACTCAGGGTGCTGGGTGCTCAGTGCTCGGGGCGCTGGGTGCTCAGTGCTCGGGGTGCTCGGAGCTCAGTACTCAGGGTGCTGGGTGCTCAGTGCTCAGGGTGCTGGGTGCTCAGTGCTCGGGGTGCTGGGTGCTCAGTGCTCAGGGTGCTGGGTGCTCAGTACTCAGGGTGCTGGGTGCTCAGTGCTCGGGGTGCTGGGTGCTCAGTGCTCAGGGTGCTGGGTGCTCAGTACTCAGGGTGCTGGGTGCTCCGTGCTCGGGGTGCTGGGTGCTCAGTGCTCAGGGTGCTGGGTGCTCAGTACTCAGGGTGCTGGGTGCTCAGTACTCAGGGTGCTGGGTGCTCAGTACTCGGGAGCTGGGTGCTCAGTGCTCAGGGTGTTGGGTGCTCAGTGCTCGGGGTGCTGGGTGCTCTGTCTTCCGTACTCAGGGTGCTGGGTGCTCAGTGCTCGGGGTGCTCGGTGCTCAGTACGTTGGGTGCTCACTACTCAGGGTGCTGGGTGCTCAGTGCTCAGGGTGCTGGGTGCTCAGTGCTCAGGGTGCTGGGTGCTCAGTGCTCAGGGTGCTGGGTGCTCAGTACTCAGGGTGCTGGGTGCTCAGTGCTCGGGGTGCTGGGTGCTCAGTGCTCGCGGTGCTGGGTGCTCAGTGCTCGGCGTGCTCGGTGCTCAGTACTCAGGGTGCTGGGTGCTCAGTGCTCGAGGTGCTCAGTACTCAGGGTGCTGTGTGTTCAGTGCTCAGGGTGCTGGGTGCTCAGTATTCAGGGTGCTCGGTGCTTAGTACTCAGGGGGCTGGGTGCTCAGTACTCCGGGTGCTGGGTGCTCAGTGCTCGGGGTGCTCGGTGCTCAGTGCTCAAGGTGCTGGGTGCTCAGTACTCAGGGTGCTCATTGCTCAGGGTGCTGGGTGCTCAGTACTCAGGGTGCTGGGTGCTCAGTGCTCAGGGTGCTCGGTGCTCGGGGCGCTGGTTGCTCAGTGCTCGGGGTGCTCGCAGCTCAGTACTCAGGGTGCTGGGTGCTCAGTGCTCTGGGTGCTTGGTGCTCAGTACTCAGGGTGCTGGGTGCTCAGTGCTCGGGGAGCTCGGTGCTCAGTACGTTGGGTGCTCACTACTCAGGGTGCTGGGTGCTCAGTGCTCAGGGTTCTGGGTGCTGAGTGCTCAGGGTGCTGGGTGCTCAGTGCTCAGGGTGCTGGGTGCTCACTACTCAGGGTGCTGGGTGCTCAGTTCTCAGGGTGCTGGGTGCTCAGTACTCAGGGTGCTGTGTGCTCAGTACTCGGGGTGCTGGGTGCTCAGTACTCAGGGTGCTGGGTGCTAAGTACTCAGGGTGCTGGGTGCTCAGTACTTGGGTGCGGGGTGCTCAGTGCTCAGGTTGCTGGGTGCTCAGTGCTCGGGGTGCTGGGTGCTCAGTGCTCAGTACTCAGGGTGCTGGGTGCTCAGTGCTCGGTGTGCTGGGTGCTCAGTGCTCAGTACTCAGGGTGCTGGGTGCTCAGTGCTCAGGGTGCTGGGTGCTCAGTGCTCAGGGTGCTGGGTGCTCAGTGCTCAGGGTGCTGGGTGCTCAGTGCTCAGGGTGCTGGATGCTCAGTGCTCAGGGTGCTGGTTGCTCAGTGCTCAGGGTGCTGGGTGCTCAGTGCTCAGTGCTCAGGGTGCTGGTTGCTCAGTACTCAGGGTGCTGGGTGCTCAGTACTCAGGGTGCTGGGTGCTCAGTGATCAGGGTGCTGGGTGCTCAGTGCTCGGGGTGCTGGGTGCTCAGTGCTCAGTACTCAGGGTGCAGGGTGCTCAGTGCTCGGGGTGCTGGGTGCTCAGTGCTCAGTACTCAGGGTGCTGGGTGCTCAGTGCTCGGGGCGCTGGGTGCTCAGTGCTCAGGGTGCTGGGTGCTCATTGCTCAGGGTGCTGGGTACTCAGTGCTCAGGGTGCTGGGTGCTCAGTAGTCAGGGTGCTGGGTGTTCAGTATTCAGGGTGCTGGGTGCTCAGTACTCGGGGTGCTGGGTGCTCAGTGCTCACGGTGCTGGGTGCTCAGTGCTCGGGGTGCTGGGTGCTCAGTACTACGGGTGCTGGGTGCTCAGTGCTCGGGGTGCTCGGTGCTCAGTGCTCAAGGTGCTGGGTGCTCAGTACTCAGGTTGCTCATTGCTCAGGGTGCTGGGTGCTCAGTAGTCAGGGTGCTGGGTGCTCAGTGCTCAGGGTGCTCGGTGCTCGGGGCGCTGGGTGCTCAGTGCTCGGGGTGCTCAGAGCTCAGTACTCAGGGTGCTGGGTGCTCAGTGCTCGGGGTGCTCGGTGCTCAGTACTCAGGGTGCTCGGTGCTCAGTGCTCGGGGTGCACGGTGCTCAGTACGTTGGATGCTCACTACTCAGGGTGCTGGGTGCTCAGTGCTCAGGGTGCTGGGTGCTCAGTGCTCAGGGTGCTGGGTGCTCAGTGCTCAGGGTGCTGGGTGCTCAGTACTCAGGGTGCTGGGTGCTCAGTGCTCGGGGTCCTGGGTGCTCAGTGCTCAGGGTGCTGGGTGCTCCGTACCCAGGGTGCTGGGTGCTCAGTACTCGGGGTGCTGGGTGCTCAGTGCTCGGGGTGCTGGGTGCTCAGTACTCAGGGTGCTGGGTGCTCAGTACTCAGGGTGCTGAGTGCTCAGTACTCAATGTGCTGGGTGCTCAGTACTCAGGGTGCTGGGTGCTCAGTGCTCAGGGTGCTGGGTGATCGGTGCTCAGTGCTCAGGGTGCTGGGTGCAGAGTACTCAGGGTGCTGGGTGCTAAGTGCTCGGGGTGCTGGGTGCACAGTACTCAGGGTGCTCCGTGCTCAGTACTCAGGGTGCTGGGTGCTCATTGCTCGGGGTGCTCGGTGCTCAGTACACAGGGTGCTGGGTGCTCAGTGCTCGGGGTGCTCGGTGCTCAGTACTCAGGGTGCTGGGTGCTCAGTACTCAGGGTGCTGGGTGCTCAGAGCTCAGTACTCAGGGTGCTGGGTGCTCACTGCACGGGGTGCTGGGTGCTCAGTGCTCAGTACCCAGGGTGCTGAGTGCTCAGTGCTCGGGGTGCTGGATGCTCAGTGCAAAGGGTGCTGGGTGCTCAGTGCTCAGGGTGCTGGGTGCTCAGTGCTCGGGGTGCTGGGTGCTCAGTACTCAGGGTGCTGGGTGCTCAGTGCTCAGGGTGCTGGGTGCTCAGTGCTCAGGGTGCTGGGTGCTCAGTGCTCAGGGTGCTGGGTGCTCAGTGCTCAGTACTCAGGGTGCTGGGTGCTCAGTTCTCAGTACTCAGGGTGCTGGGTGCTCAGTCCTCGGGGTGCTCTGTGCTCAGTGCTCAGTACTCAGGGTGCTGGGTGCTCAGTGCTCGGGGTGCTAGGTGCTCAGTGCTCAGTACTCAGGGTGCTGGGTGCTCAGTGCTCGGGGTGCTGGGTGCTCAGTGCTCAGAGTGCTGGGTGCTCAGTGCTCAGGGTGCTGGGTGCTCAGTGCTCGGGGTGCTGGGTGCTCAGTACTCAGGGTGCTGGGTGCTCAGTACTCAGGGTGCTGGGTGCTCAGTGCTCAGGGTGCTGGGTGCTCAGTGCTCGGGGTGCTGGGTGCTCAGTGCTCGGGGTGCTGGGTGCTCAGTACTCAGGGTGCTGGGTACTCAGTACTCATGGTGCTGGGTGCTCAGTGCTCAGGGTGCCCAGTACTCAGTGAGCTGTGTGTTCAGTGCTCAGGGTGCTGGGTGCTCAGTACTCAGGGTGCTCGGTGCTTAGTACTCAGGGTGCTGGGTGCTCAGTACTCCGGGTGCTGGGTGCTCAGTGCTCGGGGTGCTCGGTGCACAGTGCTCAAGGTGCTGGGTGCTCAGTATTCAGGGTGATCATTGCTCAGGGTGCTGGGTGCTCAGTACTCAGAGTGCTGGGTGCTCAGTACTCAGGGTGCTCAGTGCTCAGTACTCAGGGTGCTGGGTGCTCAGTGCTCAGGGTGCTGGGTGCTCAGTGCTCAGGGTGCTGGGTGCTCAGTACTCAGGGTGCTGGGTGCTCAGTGCTCGGGGTGCTGGGTGCTCAGTGCTCGCGGTGCTGGGTGCTCAGTGCTCGGCGTGCTCGGTGCTCAGTACTCAGGGTGCTGGGTGCTCAGTGCTCGAGGTGCTCAGTACTCAGGGTGCTGTGTGTTCAGTGCTCAGGGTGCTGGGTGCTCAGTATTCAGGGTGCTCGGTGCTTAGTACTCAGGGGGCTGGGTGCTCAGTACTCCGGGTGCTGGGTGCTCAGTGGTCGGGGTGCTCGGTGCTCAGTGCTCAAGGTGCTGGGTGCTCAGTACTCAGGGTGCTCATTGCTCAGGGTGCTGGGTGCTCAGTACTCAGGGTGCTGGGTGCTCAGTGCTCAGGGTGCTCGGTGCTCGGGGCGCTGGTTGCTCAGTGCTCGGGGTGCTCGCAGCTCAGTAATCAGGGTGCTGGGTGCTTAGTGCTCTGGGTGCTTGGTGCTCAGTACTCAGGGTGCTGGGTGCTCAGTGCTCGGGGAGCTCGGTGCTCAGTACGTTGGGTGCTCACTACTCAGGGTGCTGGGTGCTCAGTGCTCAGGGTGCTGGGTGCTGAGTGCTCAGGGTGCTGGGTGCTCAGTGCTCAGGGTGCTGGGTGCTCACTACTCAGGGTGCTGGGTGCTCAGTGCTCGGGGTGCTGGGTGCTCAGTTCTCAGGGTGCTGGGTGCTCAGTACTCAGGGTGCTGTGTGCTCAGTACTCGGGGTGCTGGGTGCTCAGTACTCAGGGTGCTGGGAGCTCAGTACTCAGGGTGCTGGGTGCTCAGTACTTGGGTGCTGGGTGCTCAGTGCTCAGGTTGCTGGGTGCTCAGTGCTCGGGGTGCTGGGTGCTCAGTGCTCAGTACTCAGGGTGCTGGGTGCTCAGTGCTCGGTGTGCTGGGTGCTCAGTGCTCAGTACTCAGGGTGCTGGGTGCTCAGTGCTCAGGGTGCTGGGTGCTCAGTGCTCAGGGTGCTGGGTGCTCAGTGCTCAGGGTGCTGGGTGCTCAGTGCTCAGGGTGCTGGGTGCTCAGTGCTCAGTGCTCAGGGTGCTGGTTGCTCAGTACTCAGGGTGCTGGGTGCTCAGTACTCAGGGTGCTGGGTGCTCAGTGATCAGGGTGCTGGGTGCTCAGTGCTCGGGGTGCTGGGTGCTCAGTGCTCAGTACTCAGGGTGCTGGGTGCTCAGTGCTCGGGGTGCTGGGTGCTCAGGGCTCAGTACTCAGGGTGCTGGGTGCTCAGTGCTCGGGGCGCTGGGTGCTCAGTGCTCAGGGTACTGGGTGCTCATTGCTCAGGGTGCTGGGTACTCAGTGCTCAGGGTGCTGGGTGCTCAGTACTCAGGGTGCTGGGTGTTCAGTATTCAGGGTGCTGGGTGCTCAGTACTCGGGGTGCTGGGTGCTTAGTGCTCACGGTGCTGGGTGCTCAGTGCTCGGGGTGCTGGGTGCTCAGTACTACGGGTGCTGGGTGCTCAGTGCTCGGGGTGCTCGGTGCTCAGTGCTCAAGGTGCTGGGTGCTCAGTACTCAGGTTGCTCATTGCTCAGGGTGCTGGGTGCTCAGTAGTCAGGGTGCTGGGTGCTCAGTGCTCAGGGTGCTCGGTGCTCGGGGCGCTGGGTGCTCAGTGCTCGGGGTGCTCGGAGCTCAGTACTCAGGGTGCTGGGTGCTCAGTGCTCGGGGTGCTCGGTGCTCAGTACTCAGGGTGCTGGGTGCTCAGTGCTCGGGGTGCACGGTGCTCAGTACGTTGGGTGCTCACTACTCAGGGTGCTGGGTGCTCAGTGCTCAGGGTGCTGGGTGCTCAGTGCTCAGGGTGCTGGGTGCTCAGTGCTCAGGGTGCTGGGTGCTCAGTACTCAGGGTGCTGGGTGCTCAGTGCTCGGGGTCCTGGGTGCTCAGTGCTCAGGGTGCTGGGTGCTCAGTACTCAGGGTGCTGGGTGCTCAGTACTCAGTGTGCAGGGTGCTCAGTACTCAGGGTGCTGGGTGCTCAGTACTCGGGTGCTGGGTGCTCAGTGCTCAGTTTGCTGGGTGCTCAGTGCTCAGGGTGCTGGCTGCTCAGTGCTCAGTACTCAGGGTGCTGGGTGCCCAGTGCTCGGGGTGCTGGGTGCTCAGTGCTCAGTACTCAGGGTGCTGGGTGCTCAGTGCTCAGGGTGCTGGGTGCTCAGTTCTCAGGGTGCTGGGTGCTCAGTGCTCGGGGTGGTGGGTGCTCAGTGCTCAGTACTCAGGGTGCTGGGTGCTCAGGGCTCAGTACTCAGGGTGCTGGCTGCTTAATGCTCAGTGTGCTTTGTGCTCAGTGCTCGGGGTGCTGGGTGCTCATTCTCGGGGTGCTGGGTGCTCAGTGCTCGGGGTGCTGGGTGCTCAGTACTCAGGGTGCTGGGTGCTCAGTGCTCAGGGTGCTGGGTGCTCAGTACTCAGGGTGCTGTGTGCTCAGTGCTCAGGGTGCTGGGTGCTCAGTACTCAGGGTGCTGGGTGTTAAGTGCTCAGGGTGCTGGGTGCTCAGTACTCAGGGTGCTGGGAGCTCAGTGCTCAGGGTGATCGGTGCTCAGTACTCAGGGTGCTCAGTACTCAGGGTGCTGGGTGCTCAGTGCTCGGGGTGCTGGGTGCTCAGTACTGAGGGTGCTGGGTGCTCAGTGCTTTGGGTTCTGGGTGCTCAGTGCTCAGGGTGATCGGTGCTCAGTACTCAGGGTGCTGGGTGCTCAGTGCTCAGGGTGCTGGGTGCTCAGTCCTCAGGGTGCTCAGTGCTCAGGGTGCTGGGTGCTAGGTGCTCGGGGTGCTGGGTGCTCAGTACTCAGGGTGCTGAGTGCTCAGTACTCAATGTGCTGGGTGCTCAGTACTCAGTGTGCTGGGTGCTCAGTGCTCAGGGTGCTGGGTGATCGGTGCTCAGTGCTCAGGGTGCTGGGTGCAGAGTACTCAGGGTGCTGGGTGCTAAGTGCTCGGGGTGCTGGGTGCACAGTACTCAGGGTGCTGGGTGCTCAGTGCTCGGGGTGCTGGGTGCTCAGTACTCAGGGTGCTGGGTGCTCAGAGCTCAGTACTCAGGGTGCTGGGTGCTCACTGCACGGGGTGCTGGGTGCTCAGTGCTCAGTACCCAGGGTGCTGAGTGCTCAGTGCTCGGGGTGCTGGATGCTCAGTGCACAGGTTGCTGGGTGCTCAGTGCTCAGGGTGCTGGGTGCTCAGTGCTCGGGGTGCTGGGTGCTCAGTACTCAGGGTGCTGGGTGCTCAGTGCTCAGGGTGCTGGGTGCTCAGTGCTCAGGGTGCTGGGTGCTCAGTGCTCAGGGTGCTGGGTGCTCAGTGCTCAGTACTCAGGGTGCTGGGTGCTCAGTTCTCAGTACTCAGGGTGCTGGGTGCTCAGTCCTCGGGGTGCTGGGTGCTCAGTGCTCAGTACTCAGGGTGCTGGGTGCTCAGTGCTCGGGGTGCTGGGTGCTCAGTGCTCAGTACTCAGGGTGCTGGGTGCTCAGTGCTCGGGGTGCTGGGTGCTCAGTGCTCAGGGTGCTGGGTGCTCAGTGCTCAGCGTGCTGGGTGCTCAGTGCTCGGGGTGCTGGGTGCTCAGTACTCAGGGTGCTGGGTGCTCAGTACTCAGGGTGCTGGGTGCTCAGTGCTCAGGGTGCTGGGTGCTCAGTGCTCGGGGTGCTGGGTGCTCAGTGCTCGGGGTGCTCGGTGCTCAGTACTCAGGGTGCTGGGTACTCAGTACTCAGGGTGCTGGGTGCTCAGTGCTCAGGGTGCCCAGTACTCAGTGAGCTGTGTGTTCAGTGCTCAGGGTGCTGGGTGCTCAGTACTCAGGGTGCTCGGTGCTTAGTACTCAGGGTGCTGGGTGCTCAGTACTCCGGGTGCTGGGTGCTCAGTGCTCGGGGTGCTCGGTGCACAGTGCTCAAGGTGCTGGGTGCTCAGTATTCAGGGTGATCATTGCTCAGGGTGCTGGGTGCTCAGTACTCAGAGTGCTGGGTGCTCAGTACTCAGGGTGCTCAGTGCTCAGTACTCAGGGTGCTCAGTGCTCAGTACTAAGGGTGCTCAGTGCTCAGGGTGCTGGGTGCTCAGTGCTCGGGGTGCTCGGTTCTCAGTACTCAGGGTGCTGGGTGCTCAGTGCTCAGGGTGCTCGGTGCTCGGGGTGCTGGGTGCTCAGTGCTCGTGGTGCTCGGTGCTCAGTACTCGGGGTGCTCAGTGCTCAGTACTCAGGGTGCTGGGTGCTCAGTGCTCAGGGTGCTGGGTGCTCAGTACTCAGGGTGCTGGGTGCTCGGTGCTCAGTACGCTGGGTGCTCAGTACTCAGGGTGCTGGGTGCTCAGTACTCAGGGTGCTGGGTGCTCAGTACTCAGGGTGCTCGGTGCTCAGTACTCAGGGTGCTGGGTGCTCAGTGCTCAGGGTGCTGGGTGCTCAGAACTCAGGGTGCTGGTGCTCAGTGCTCAGGGTGCTGGGTGCTCAGTACTCAGGGTGCTCGGGGCTCAGTACTCAGGGTGCTGGGTGCTCAGTGCTCAGGGTGCTGTGTGCTCAGTACTCAGGGTGCTCAGTGCTCAGTACTCGGGGTGCTGGTTGCTCAGTGCTCAGGGTGCTCAGTGCTCAGTGCTCGGGGTGCTGGGTGGTCAGTGCTCGGGGTGCTGGGTGCTCAGTGCTTGGATTGCTGGGTGCTCAGTACTCAGGGTGGTGGGTGCTCAGGGTGCTGGCTGCTCAGTACTCAGGGTGCTTGGTGCTCAGTGCTCAGGGTGCTCGGGGCTCAGTACTCATGGTGCTGGGTGCTCATTCTCGGGGTGCTGGTTGCTCAGTGCTCGGGGTGCTGGGTGCTCAGTGCTCAGTACTCAGGGTGCTGGGTGCTCAGTGCTCGGGGTGCTGGTTGCTCAGTGCTCAGGGTGCTGGGTGCTCAGTGCTCAGTGTGCTGGGTGCTCAGTGCTCGGGGTGCTGGGTGCTCAGTACTCAGGGTGCTGGGTGCTCAGTGCTCGGGGTGCTGGGTGCTCAGTACTCAGGGTGCTGGGTGCTCAGTACTCAGGGTGCTGGGTGCTCAGTGCTCGGGGTGCTGGGTGCTCAGTGCTCGGGTTGCAGGGTGCTCAGTGCTCGGGGTGCTGGGTGCTCAGTGCTCAGTACTCAGGGTGCTGGGTGCTCAGTGCATGGGGTGCTGGGTGCTCAGTGCTCAGTACTCAGGGTGCTGGGTGCTCAGTGCTCCGGGTGCTGGGTGCTCAGTGCTCAGTACTCAGGGTGCTGGGTGCTCAGTGCTCGGGGTGCTGGGTGCTCAGTGCTCAGGGTGCTGGGTGCTCAGTGCTCAGGGTGCTGGGTGCTCACTGCTCGGGGTGCTGTGTGCTCAGTGCTCGGGGTGCTGGGTGCTCAGTGCTCGGGGTGCTGGGTGCTCAGTGCTCAGGGTGCTGGGTACTCAGTACTCAGGGTGCTGGGTGCTCGGTGCTCGGGGTGCTCAGTACTCAGGGTGCTGTGTGTTCAGTGCTCAAGGTGCTGGGTGCTCAGTATTCAGGGTGATCATTGCTCAGGGTGCTGGGTGCTCAGTACTCAGGGTGCTGGGTGCTCAGTACACAGGGTGCTCAGTGCTCAGTACTCAGGGTGCTCAGTGCTCAGTACTAAGGGTGCTCAGTGCTCAGGGTGCTGGGTGCTCAGTGCTCTGGGTGCTCGGTGCTCAGTACTCAGTGTGCTGGGTGCTAAGTGCTCAGGGTGCTGGGTGCTCAGTGCTCAGGGTGCTGGGTGCTCACTCCTCAGGGTGCTTGGTGCTCAGTACTCAGGTTGCTGGGTGCTCAGTACTCGGGGTGCTCAGTGCTCAGTACTCAGGGTGCTGGGTGCTCAGTGCTCAGGGTGCTCGGTGCTCAGTACTCGGGGTGCTCAGTGCTCAGTACTCAGGGTGCTGGGTGCTCAGTGCTCAAGGTGCTGGGTGCTCAGTACTCAGGGTGCTGGGTGCTCGGTGCTCAGTACGCTGGGTGCTCAGTACTCAGGGTGCTGGGTGCTCAGTACTCAGGGTGCTGGGTGCTCAGTACTCAGGGTGCTCAGTGCTCTGTACTCAGGGTGGTGGGTGCTCAGTGCTCAGGGTGCTGTGTGCTCAGTGGTCAGGGTGCTCGGTGCTCAGTACTCATGGTGCTGGGTGCTCATTCTCGGGGTGCTGGGTGCTCAGTACTCAGGTTGCTGGGTGCTCAGTGCTCGGGGTGCTGGGTGCTCAGTGCTCGGGGTGCTCAGTGCTCAGTACTCAGGGTGCTGGGTGCTCAGTGCTCAGGGTGCTGGGTGCTCAGTACTCAGGGTGCTGGGTGTTCAGTACTCAGGGTGCTTAGTGCTCGGGGAGCTTTGTGCTCAGTACTCAGGGTGCTGGGTGCTCAGTGCTCGGGGTGCTCAGTGCTCAGTACTCAAGGTAATGGGTGCTCAGTGCTCAGGGTGCTGGGTGCTCAGTACTCAGGGTGCTCAGTGCTCAGTACTCGGTGTGCTGGGTGCTCAGTGCTCAGGGTGCTCAGTGCTCAGTGCTCGGGTTCTGGGTGCTCAGTTCTCGGGGTGCTTGGTGCTCAGTACTCGGGGTGCTGTGTGCTCAGTGCTCAGGGTGCTGGGTGCTCAGTGCTCAGGGTGCTGGGTGCTCAGTGCTCAGGGTGCTGGGTTCTCAGTGCTCGGGGTGCTCGGTGCTCAGTATTCAGGGTGCTGGGTGCTCAGTACTCAGGGTGCTGGGTGCTCAGTACTCAGGGTGCTGGGTGCTCAGTACTCAGGGTGCTGGGTGCTCAGTGCTCAGGGTGCTGGGTGCTCAGTACTCAGGGTGCTGGGTGCTCAGTACTCAGGGTGCTCAGTGCTCACGGTTCTGGGTGCACAGTGCTCAGTGCACAGGGTGCTGGGTGCTCATTGCTCAGTGCTCAGCGTGCTGTATGCTCAGTCCTCGGGGTGCTGTGTGCTCAGTTCTCTGGGTGCTCAGTGCTCAGTCCTCAGGGTGCTGGGTGCTCAGTACTCAGGGTGCTGGGTGCTCAGTACTCAGGGAGCTCAGTGCTAGGGGTGCAGGGTGCTCAGTACTCAGGGTGCTGGGTGCTCAGTACTCAGGGTGCTCAGTCTTCGGGGTGCGGGGTGCTCAGTACTCAAGGTGCTGGGTGCTCAGTGCTCAGGGTGCTGGGTGCTCAGTGCTCGGGGTGCTGGGTGCTCAGTACTCAGGGTGCTCAGTGCTCAGTGCTCGGGGTGCTCGGTGCTCAGTACAAAGGGTGCTGGGTGCTCAGTACTCAGGGTGCTGGGTGCTCAGTGCTCAGGGTGCTCGGTGCTCAGTACTCAGGGTGCTGTGTGCTCATTCTCGGGGTTCTGGGTGCACAGTGCTCGGGGTGCTGGGTGCTCAGTGCTCGGGGTGCTGGGTGCTCAGTACTCAGGGTGCTGGGTGCTCAGTGCTCAGGGTGCTGGGTGCTCAGTGCTCAGGGTGCTGGTGCTCAGTGCTCAGGGTGCTGGGTGCTCAGTACTCAGGGTGCTCGGGGCTCAGTACTCAGGGTGCTGGGTGCTCAGTGCTCAGGGTGCTGTGTGCTCAGTACTCAGGGTGCTCAGTGCTCAGTACTCGGGGTGCTGGTTGCTCAGTGCTCAGGGTGCTCAGTGCTCAGTGCTCGGGGTGCTGGGTGGTCAGTGCTCGGGGTGCTGGGTGCTCAGTGCTTGGATTGCTGGGTGCTCAGTACTCAGGGTGGTGGGTGCTCAGGGTGCTGGCTGCTCAGTACTCAGGGTGCTTGGTGCTCAGTGCTCAGGGTGCTCGGGGCTCAGTACTCATGGTGCTGGGTGCTCATTCTCGGGGTGCTGGTTGCTCAGTGCTCGGGGTGCTGGGTGCTCAGTGCTCAGTACTCAGGGTGCTGGGTGCTCAGTGCTCGGGGTGCTGGTTGCTCAGTGCTCAGGGTGCTGGGTGCTCAGTGCTCAGTGTGCTGGGTGCTCAGTGCTCGGGGTGCTGGGTGCTCAGTACTCAGGGTGCTGGGTGCTCAGTGCTCGGGGTGCTGGGTGCTCAGTACTCAGGGTGCTGGGTGCTCAGTACTCAGGGTGCTGGGTGCTCAGTGCTCGGGGTGCTGGGTGCTCAGTGCTCGGGTTGCAGGGTGCTCAGTGCTCGGGGTGCTGGGTGCTCAGTGCTCAGTACTCAGGGTGCTGGGTGCTCAGTGCATGGGGTGCTGGGTGCTCAGTGCTCAGTACTCAGGGTGCTGGGTGCTCAGTGCTCCGGGTGCTGGGTGCTCAGTGCTCAGTACTCAGGGTGCTGGGTGCTCACTGCTCGGGGTGCTGTGTGCTCAGTGCTCGGGGTGCTGGGTGCTCAGTGCTCGGGGTGCTCGGTGCTCAGTACTCAGGGTGCTGGGTACTCAGTACTCAGGGTGCTGGGTGCTCGGTGCTCGGGGTGCTCAGTACTCAAGGTGCTGTGTGTTCAGTGCTCAAGGTGCTGGGTGCTCAGTATTCAGGGTGATCATTGCTCAGGGTGCTGGGTGCTCAGTACTCAGGGTGCTGGGTGCTCAGTACACAGGGTGCTCAGTGCTCAGTACTCAGGGTGCTCAGTGCTCAGTACTAAGGGTGCTCAGTGCTCAGGGTGCTGGGTGCTCAGTGCTCTGGGTGCTCGGTGCTCAGTACTCAGTGTGCTGGGTGCTAAGTGCTCAGGGTGCTGGGTGCTCAGTGCTCAGGGTGCTGGGTGCTCAGTACTCGGGGTGCTCAGTGCTCAGTACTCAGGGTGCTGGGTGCTCAGTGCTCAGGGTGCTCGGTGCTCAGTACTCGGGGTGCTCAGTGCTCAGTACTCAGGGTGCTGGGTGCTCAGTGCTCAAGGTGCTGGGTGCTCAGTACTCAGGGTGCTGGGTGCTCGGTGCTCAGTACGCTGGGTGCTCAGTACTCAGGGTGCTGGGTGCTCAGTACTCAGGGTGCTGGGTGCTCAGTACTCAGGGTGCTCAGTGCTCTGTACTCAGGGAGCTGGGTGCTCAGTGCTCAGGGTGCTGTGTGCTCAGTGGTCAGGGTGCTCGGTGCTCAGTACTCATGGTGCTGGGTGCTCATTCTCGGGGTGCTGGGTGCTCAGTACTCAGGTTGCTGGGTGCTCAGTGCTCGGGGTGCTGGGTGCTCAGTGCTCGGAGTGCTCAGTGCTCAGTACTCAGGGTGCTGGGTGCTCAGTGCTCAGGGTGCTGGGTGCTCAGTACTCAGGGTGCTGGGTGTTCAGTACTCAGGGTGCTTAGTGCTCGGGGAGCTTTGTGCTCAGTACTCAGGGTGCTGGGTGCTCAGTGCTCGGGGTGCTCAGTGCTCAGTACTCAAGGTAATGGGTGCTCAGTGCTCAGGGTGCTGGGTGCTCAGTACTCAGGGTGCTCAGTGCTCAGTACTCGGTGTGCTGGGTGCTCAGTGCTCAGGGTGCTCAGTGCTCAGTGCTCGGGGTGCTGGGTGCTCAGTTCTCGGGGTGCTTGGTGCTCAGTACTCGGGGTGCTGTGTGCTCAGTGCTCAGGGTGCTGGGTGCTCAGTGCTCAGGGTGCTGGGTGCTCAGTGCTCAGGGTGCTGGGTTCTCAGTGCTCGGGGTGCTCGGTGCTCAGTATTCAGGGTGCTGGGTGCTCAGTACTCAGGGTGCTGGGTGCTCAGTACTCAGGGTGCTGGGTGCTCAGTGCTCAGGGTGCTGGGTGCTCAGTCCTCAGGGTGCTCAGTGCTCAGGGTGCTGGGTGCTAGGTGCTCGGGGTGCTGGGTGCTCAGTACTCAGGGTGCTGAGTGCTCAGTACTCAATGTGCTGGGTGCTCAGTACTCAGTGTGCTGGGTGCTCAGTGCTCAGGGTGCTGGGTGATCGGTGCTCAGTGCTCAGGGTGCTGGGTGCAGAGTACTCAGGGTGCTGGGTGCTAAGTGCTCGGGGTGCTGGGTGCACAGTACTCAGGGTGCTGGGTGCTCAGTGCTCGGGGTGCTGGGTGCTCAGTACTCAGGGTGCTGGGTGCTCAGAGCTCAGTACTCAGGGTGCTGGGTGCTCACTGCACGGGGTGCTGGGTGCTCAGTGCTCAGTACCCAGGGTGCTGAGTGCTCAGTGCTCGGGGTGCTGGATGCTCAGTGCACAGGTTGCTGGGTGCTCAGTGCTCAGGGTGCTGGGTGCTCAGTGCTCGGGGTGCTGGGTGCTCAGTACTCAGGGTGCTGGGTGCTCAGTGCTCAGGGTGCTGGGTGCTCAGTGCTCAGGGTGCTGGGTGCTCAGTGCTCAGGGTGCTGGGTGCTCAGTGCTCAGTACTCAGGGTGCTGGGTGCTCAGTTCTCAGTACTCAGGGTGCTGGGTGCTCAGTCCTCGGGGTGCTGGGTGCTCAGTGCTCAGTACTCAGGGTGCTGGGTGCTCAGTGCTCGGGGTGCTGGGTGCTCAGTGCTCAGTACTCAGGGTGCTGGGTGCTCAGTGCTCGGGGTGCTGGGTGCTCAGTGCTCAGGGTGCTGGGTGCTCAGTGCTCAGCGTGCTGGGTGCTCAGTGCTCGGGGTGCTGGGTGCTCAGTACTCAGGGTGCTGGGTGCTCAGTACTCAGGGTGCTGGGTGCTCAGTGCTCAGGGTGCTGGGTGCTCAGTGCTCGGGGTGCTGGGTGCTCAGTGCTCGGGGTGCTCGGTGCTCAGTACTCAGGGTGCTGGGTACTCAGTACTCAGGGTGCTGGGTGCTCAGTGCTCAGGGTGCCCAGTACTCAGTGAGCTGTGTGTTCAGTGCTCAGGGTGCTGGGTGCTCAGTACTCAGGGTGCTCGGTGCTTAGTACTCAGGGTGCTGGGTGCTCAGTACTCCGGGTGCTGGGTGCTCAGTGCTCGGGGTGCTCGGTGCACAGTGCTCAAGGTGCTGGGTGCTCAGTATTCAGGGTGATCATTGCTCAGGGTGCTGGGTGCTCAGTACTCAGAGTGCTGGGTGCTCAGTACTCAGGGTGCTCAGTGCTCAGTACTCAGGGTGCTCAGTGCTCAGTACTAAGGGTGCTCAGTGCTCAGGGTGCTGGGTGCTCAGTGCTCGGGGTGCTCGGTTCTCAGTACTCAGGGTGCTGGGTGCTCAGTGCTCAGGGTGCTCGGTGCTCGGGGTGCTGGGTGCTCAGTGCTCGTGGTGCTCGGTGCTCAGTACTCGGGGTGCTCAGTGCTCAGTACTCAGGGTGCTGGGTGCTCAGTGCTCAGGGTGCTGGGTGCTCAGTACTCAGGGTGCTGGGTGCTCGGTGCTCAGTACGCTGGGTGCTCAGTACTCAGGGTGCTGGGTGCTCAGTACTCAGGGTGCTGGGTGCTCAGTACTCAGGGTGCTCGGTGCTCAGTACTCAGGGTGCTGGGTGCTCAGTGCTCAGGGTGCTGGGTGCTCAGAACTCAGGGTGCTGGTGCTCAGTGCTCAGGGTGCTGGGTGCTCAGTACTCAGGGTGCTCGGGGCTCAGTACTCAGGGTGCTGGGTGCTCAGTGCTCAGGGTGCTGTGTGCTCAGTACTCAGGGTGCTCAGTGCTCAGTACTCGAGGTGCTGGTTGCTCAGTGCTCAGGGTGCTCAGTGCTCAGTGCTCGGGGTGCTGGGTGGTCAGTGCTCGGGGTGCTGGGTGCTCAGTGCTTGGATTGCTGGGTGCTCAGTACTCAGGGTGGTGGGTGCTCAGGGTGCTGGCTGCTCAGTACTCAGGGTGCTTGGTGCTCAGTGCTCAGGGTGCTCGGGGCTCAGTACTCATGGTGCTGGGTGCTCATTCTCGGGGTGCTGGTTGCTCAGTGCTCGGGGTGCTGGGTGCTCAGTGCTCAGTACTCAGGGTGCTGGGTGCTCAGTGCTCGGGGTGCTGGTTGCTCAGTGCTCAGGGTGCTGGGTGCTCAGTGCTCAGTGTGCTGGGTGCTCAGTGCTCGGGGTGCTGGGTGCTCAGTACTCAGGGTGCTGGGTGCTCAGTGCTCGGGGTGCTGGGTGCTCAGTACTCAGGGTGCTGGGTGCTCAGTACTCAGGGTGCTGGGTGCTCAGTGCTCGGGGTGCTGGGTGCTCAGTGCTCGGGTTGCAGGGTGCTCAGTGCTCGGGGTGCTGGGTGCTCAGTGCTCAGTACTCAGGGTGCTGGGTGCTCAGTGCATGGGGTGCTGGGTGCTCAGTGCTCAGTACTCAGGGTGCTGGGTGCTCAGTGCTCCGGGTGCTGGGTGCTCAGTGCTCAGTACTCAGGGTGCTGGGTGCTCAGTGCTCGGGGTGCTGGGTGCTCAGTGCTCAGGGTGCTGGGTGCTCAGTGCTCAGGGTGCTGGGTGCTCACTGCTCGGGGTGCTGTGTGCTCAGTGCTCGGGGTGCTGGGTGCTCAGTGCTCGGGGTGCTGGGTGCTCAGTGCTCAGGGTGCTGGGTACTCAGTACTCAGGGTGCTGGGTGCTCGGTGCTCGGGGTGCTCAGTACTCAGGGTGCTGTGTGTTCAGTGCTCAAGGTGCTGGGTGCTCAGTATTCAGGGTGATCATTGCTCAGGGTGCTGGGTGCTCAGTACTCAGGGTGCTGGGTGCTCAGTACACAGGGTGCTCAGTGCTCAGTACTCAGGGTGCTCAGTGCTCAGTACTAAGGGTGCTCAGTGCTCAGGGTGCTGGGTGCTCAGTGCTCTGGGTGCTCGGTGCTCAGTACTCAGTGTGCTGGGTGCTAAGTGCTCAGGGTGCTGGGTGCTCAGTGCTCAGGGTGCTGGGTGCTCACTCCTCAGGGTGCTTGGTGCTCAGTACTCAGGTTGCTGGGTGCTCAGTACTCGGGGTGCTCAGTGCTCAGTACTCAGGGTGCTGGGTGCTCAGTGCTCAGGGTGCTCGGTGCTCAGTACTCGGGGTGCTCAGTGCTCAGTACTCAGGGTGCTGGGTGCTCAGTGCTCAAGGTGCTGGGTGCTCAGTACTCAGGGTGCTGGGTGCTCGGTGCTCAGTACGCTGGGTGCTCAGTACTCAGGGTGCTGGGTGCTCAGTACTCAGGGTGCTGGGTGCTCAGTACTCAGGGTGCTCAGTGCTCTGTACTCAGGGTGCTGGGTGCTCAGTGCTCAGGGTGCTGTGTGCTCAGTGGTCAGGGTGCTCGGTGCTCAGTACTCATGGTGCTGGGTGCTCATTCTCGGGGTGCTGGGTGCTCAGTACTCAGGTTGCTGGGTGCTCAGTGCTCGGGGTGCTGGGTGCTCAGTGCTCGGGGTGCTCAGTGCTCAGTACTCAGGGTGCTGGGTGCTCAGTGCTCAGGGTGCTGGGTGCTCAGTACTCAGGGTGCTGGGTGTTCAGTACTCAGGGTGCTTAGTGCTCGGGGAGCTTTGTGCTCAGTACTCAGGGTGCTGGGTGCTCAGTGCTCGGGGTGCTCAGTGCTCAGTACTCAAGGTAATGGGTGCTCAGTGCTCAGGGTGCTGGGTGCTCAGTACTCAGGGTGCTCAGTGCTCAGTACTCGGTGTGCTGGGTGCTCAGTGCTCAGGGTGCTCAGTGCTCAGTGCTCGGGGTGCTGGGTGCTCAGTTCTCGGGGTGCTTGGTGCTCAGTACTCGGGGTGCTGTGTGCTCAGTGCTCAGGGTGCTGGGTGCTCAGTGCTCAGGGTGCTGGGTGCTCAGTGCTCAGGGTGCTGGGTTCTCAGTGCTCGGGGTGCTCGGTGCTCAGTATTCAGGGTGCTGGGTGCTCAGTACTCAGGGTGCTGGGTGCTCAGTACTCAGGGTGCTGGGTGCTCAGTACTCAGGGTGCTGGGTGCTCAGTGCTCAGGGTGCTGGGTGCTCAGTACTCAGGGTGCTGGGTGCTCAGTACTCAGGGTGCTCAGTGCTCACGGTTCTGGGTGCACAGTGCTCAGTGCACAGGGTGCTGGGTGCTCATTGCTCAGTGCTCAGCGTGCTGTTTGCTCAGTCCTCGGGGTGCTGTGTGCTCAGTTCTCTGGGTGCTCAGTGCTCAGTCCTCAGGGTGCTGGGTGCTCAGTACTCAGGGTGCTGGGTGCTCAGTACTCAGGGAGCTCAGTGCTAGGGGTGCAGGGTGCTCAGTACTCAGGGTGCTGGGTGCTCAGTACTCAGGGTGCTCAGTCTTCGGGGTGCGGGGTGCTCAGTACTCAAGGTGCTGGGTGCTCAGTGCTCAGGGTGCTGGGTGCTCAGTGCTCGGGGTGCTGGGTGCTCAGTACTCAGGGTGCTCAGTGCTCAGTGCTCGGGGTGCTCGGTGCTCAGTACAAAGGGTGCTGGGTGCTCAGTACTCAGGGTGCTGGGTGCTCAGTGCTCAGGGTGCTCGGTGCTCAGTACTCAGGGTGCTGTGTGCTCATTCTCGGGGTTCTGGGTGCACAGTGCTCGGGGTGCTGGGTGCTCAGTGCTCGGGGTGCTGGGTGCTCAGTACTCAGGGTGCTGGGTGCTCAGTGCTCAGGGTGCTGGGTGCTCAGTGCTCAGGGTGCTGGTGCTCAGTGCTCAGGGTGCTGGGTGCTCAGTACTCAGGGTGCTCGGGGCTCAGTACTCAGGGTGCTGGGTGCTCAGTGCTCAGGGTGCTGTGTGCTCAGTACTCAGGGTGCTCAGTGCTCAGTACTCGGGGTGCTGGTTGCTCAGTGCTCAGGGTGCTCAGTGCTCAGTGCTCGGGGTGCTGGGTGGTCAGTGCTCGGGGTGCTGGGTGCTCAGTGCTTGGATTGCTGGGTGCTCAGTACTCAGGGTGGTGGGTGCTCAGGGTGCTGGCTGCTCAGTACTCAGGGTGCTTGGTGCTCAGTGCTCAGGGTGCTCGGGGCTCAGTACTCATGGTGCTGGGTGCTCATTCTCGGGGTGCTGGGTGCTCAGTGCTCGGGGTGCTGGTTGCTCAGTGCTCAGGGTGCTGGGTGCTCAGTGCTCAGTGTGCTGGGTGCTCAGTGCTCGGGGTGCTGGGTGCTCAGTACTCAGGGTGCTGGGTGCTCAGTGCTCGGGGTGCTGGGTGCTCAGTACTCAGGGTGCTGGGTGCTCAGTACTCAGGGTGCTGGGTGCTCAGTGCTCGGGGTGCTGGGTGCTCAGTGCTCGGGTTGCAGGGTGCTCAGTGCTCGGGGTGCTGGGTGCTCAGTGCTCAGTACTCAGGGTGCTGGGTGCTCAGTGCATGGGGTGCTGGGTGCTCAGTGCTCAGTACTCAGGGTGCTGGGTGCTCTGTGCTCCGGGTGCTGGGTGCTCAGTGCTCAGTACTCAGGGTGCTGGGTGCTCAGTGCTCGGGGTGCTGGGTGCTCAGTGCTCAGGGTGCTGGGTGCTCAGTGCTCAGGGTGCTGGGTGCTCACTGCTCGGGGTGCTGTGTGCTCAGTGCTCGGGGTGCTGGGTGCTCAGTGCTCGGGGTGCTCGGTGCTCAGTACTCAGGGTGCTGGGTACTCAGTACTCAGGGTGCTGGGTGCTCGGTGCTCGGGGTGCTCAGTACTCAAGGTGCTGTGTGTTCAGTGCTCAAGGTGCTGGGTGCTCAGTATTCAGGGTGATCATTGCTCAGGGTGCTGGGTGCTCAGTACTCAGGGTGCTGGGTGCTCAGTACACAGGGTGCTCAGTGCTCAGTACTCAGGGTGCTCAGTGCTCAGTACTAAGGGTGCTCAGTGCTCAGGGTGCTGGGTGCTCAGTGCTCTGGGTGCTCGGTGCTCAGTACTCAGTGTGCTGGGTGCTAAGTGCTCAGGGTGCTGGGTGCTCAGTGCTCAGGGTGCTGGGTGCTCACTCCTCAGGGTGCTTGGTGCTCAGTACTCAGGGTGCTGGGTGCTCACTCCTCAGGGTGCTTGGTGCTCAGTACTCAGGGTGCTGGGTGCTCAGTACTCAGGGTGCTCAGTGCTCTGTACTCAGGGTGCTGGGTGCTCAGTGCTCAGGGTGCTGTGTGCTCAGTGGTCAGGGTGCTCGGTGCTCAGTACTCATGGTGCTGGGTGCTCATTCTCGGGGTGCTGGGTGCTCAGTACTCAGGTTGCTGGGTGCTCAGTGCTCGGGGTGCTGGGTGCTCAGTGCTCGGGGTGCTCAGTGCTCAGTACTCAGGGTGCTGGGTGCTCAGTGCTCAGGGTGCTGGGTGCTCAGTACTCAGGGTGCTGGGTGTTCAGTACTCAGGGTGCTTAGTGCTCGGGGAGCTTTGTGCTCAGTACTCAGGGTGCTGGGTGCTCAGTGCTCGGGGTGCTCAGTGCTCAGTACTCAAGGTAATGGGTGCTCAGTGCTCAGGGTGCTGGGTGCTCAGTACTCAGGGTGCTCAGTGCTCAGTACTCGGTGTGCTGGGTGCTCAGTGCTCAGGGTGCTCAGTGCTCAGTGCTCGGGGTGCTGGGTGCTCAGTTCTCGGGGTGCTTGGTGCTCAGTACTCGGGGTGCTGTGTGCTCAGTGCTCAGGGTGCTGGGTGCTCAGTGCTCAGGGTGCTGGGTGCTCAGTGCTCAGGGTGCTGGGTTCTCAGTGCTCGGGGTGCTCGGTGCTCAGTATTCAGGGTGCTGGGTGCTCAGTACTCAGGGTGCTGGGTGCTCAGTACTCAGGGTGCTGGGTGCTCAGTACTCAGGGTGCTGGGTGCTCAGTGCTCAGGGTGCTGGGTGCTCAGTACTCAGGGTGCTGGGTGCTCAGTACTCAGGGTGCTCAGTGCTCACGGTTCTGGGTGCACAGTGCTCAGTGCACAGGGTGCTGGGTGCTCATTGCTCAGTGCTCAGCGTGCTGTTTGCTCAGTCCTCGGGGTGCTGTGTGCTCAGTTCTCTGGGTGCTCAGTGCTCAGTCCTCAGGGTGCTGGGTGCTCAGTACTCAGGGTGCTGGGTGCTCAGTACTCAGGGAGCTCAGTGCTAGGGGTGCAGGGTGCTCAGTACTCAGGGTGCTGGGTGCTCAGTACTCAGGGTGCTCAGTCTTCGGGGTGCGGGGTGCTCAGTACTCAAGGTGCTGGGTGCTCAGTGCTCAGGGTGCTGGGTGCTCAGTGCTCGGGGTGCTGGGTGCTCAGTACTCAGGGTGCTCAGTGCTCAGTGCTCGGGGTGCTCGGTGCTCAGTACAAAGGGTGCTGGGTGCTCAGTACTCAGGGTGCTGGGTGCTCAGTGCTCAGGGTGCTCGGTGCTCAGTACTCAGGGTGCTGTGTGCTCATTCTCGGGGTTCTGGGTGCACAGTGCTCGGGGTGCTGGGTGCTCAGTGCTCGGGGTGCTGGGTGCTCAGTACTCAGGGTGCTGGGTGCTCAGTGCTCAGGGTGCTGGGTGCTCAGTGCTCAGGGTGCTGGTGCTCAGTGCTCAGGGTGCTGGGTGCTCAGTACTCAGGGTGCTCGGGGCTCAGTACTCAGGGTGCTGGGTGCTCAGTGCTCAGGGTGCTGTGTGCTCAGTACTCAGGGTGCTCAGTGCTCAGTACTCGGGGTGCTGGTTGCTCAGTGCTCAGGGTGCTCAGTGCTCAGTGCTCGGGGTGCTGGGTGGTCAGTGCTCGGGGTGCTGGGTGCTCAGTGCTTGGATTGCTGGGTGCTCAGTACTCAGGGTGGTGGGTGCTCAGGGTGCTGGCTGCTCAGTACTCAGGGTGCTTGGTGCTCAGTGCTCAGGGTGCTCGGGGCTCAGTACTCATGGTGCTGGGTGCTCATTCTCGGGGTGCTGGGTGCTCAGTGCTCGGGGTGCTGGTTGCTCAGTGCTCAGGGTGCTGGGTGCTCAGTGCTCAGTGTGCTGGGTGCTCAGTGCTCGGGGTGCTGGGTGCTCAGTACTCAGGGTGCTGGGTGCTCAGTGCTCGGGGTGCTGGGTGCTCAGTACTCAGGGTGCTGGGTGCTCAGTACTCAGGGTGCTGGGTGCTCAGTGCTCGGGGTGCTGGGTGCTCAGTGCTCGGGTTGCAGGGTGCTCAGTGCTCGGGGTGCTGGGTGCTCAGTGCTCAGTACTCAGGGTGCTGGGTGCTCAGTGCATGGGGTGCTGGGTGCTCAGTGCTCAGTACTCAGGGTGCTGGGTGCTCAGTGCTCCGGGTGCTGGGTGCTCAGTGCTCAGTACTCAGGGTGCTGGGTGCTCAGTGCTCGGGGTGCTGGGTGCTCAGTGCTCAGGGTGCTGGGTGCTCAGTGCTCAGGGTGCTGGGTGCTCACTGCTCGGGGTGCTGTGTGCTCAGTGCTCGGGGTGCTGGGTGCTCAGTGCTCGGGGTGCTCGGTGCTCAGTACTCAGGGTGCTGGGTACTCAGTACTCAGGGTGCTGGGTGCTCGGTGCTCGGGGTGCTCAGTACTCAAGGTGCTGTGTGTTCAGTGCTCAAGGTGCTGGGTGCTCAGTATTCAGGGTGATCATTGCTCAGGGTGCTGGGTGCTCAGTACTCAGGGTGCTGGGTGCTCAGTACACAGGGTGCTCAGTGCTCAGTACTCAGGGTGCTCAGTGCTCAGTACTAAGGGTGCTCAGTGCTCAGGGTGCTGGGTGCTCAGTGCTCTGGGTGCTCGGTGCTCAGTACTCAGTGTGCTGGGTGCTAAGTGCTCAGGGTGCTGGGTGCTCAGTGCTCAGGGTGCTGGGTGCTCACTCCTCAGGGTGCTTGGTGCTCAGTACTCAGGTTGCTGGGTGCTCAGTACTCGGGGTGCTCAGTGCTCAGTACTCAGGGTGCTGGGTGCTCAGTGCTCAGGGTGCTCGGTGCTCAGTACTCGGGGTGCTCAGTGCTCAGTACTCAGGGTGCTGGGTGCTCAGTGCTCAAGGTGCTGGGTGCTCAGTACTCAGGGTGCTGGGTGCTCGGTGCTCAGTACGCTGGGTGCTCAGTACTCAGGGTGCTGGGTGCTCAGTACTCAGGGTGCTGGGTGCTCAGTACTCAGGGTGCTCAGTGCTCTGTACTCAGGGTGCTGGGTGCTCAGTGCTCAGGGTGCTGTGTGCTCAGTGGTCAGGGTGCTCGGTGCTCAGTACTCATGGTGCTGGGTGCTCATTCTCGGGGTGCTGGGTGCTCAGTACTCAGGTTGCTGGGTGCTCAGTGCTCGGGGTGCTGGGTGCTCAGTGCTCGGGGTGCTCAGTGCTCAGTACTCAGGGTGCTGGGTGCTCAGTGCTCAGGGTGCTGGGTGCTCAGTACTCAGGGTGCTGGGTGTTCAGTACTCAGGGTGCTTAGTGCTCGGGGAGCTTTGTGCTCAGTACTCAGGGTGCTGGGTGCTCAGTGCTCGGGGTGCTCAGTGCTCAGTACTCAAGGTAATGGGTGCTCAGTGCTCAGGGTGCTGGGTGCTCAGTACTCAGGGTGCTCAGTGCTCAGTACTCGGTGTGCTGGGTGCTCAGTGCTCAGGGTGCTCAGTGCTCAGTGCTCGGGGTGCTGGGTGCTCAGTTCTCGGGGTGCTTGGTGCTCAGTACTCGGGGTGCTGTGTGCTCAGTGCTCAGGGTGCTGGGTGCTCAGTGCTCAGGGTGCTGGGTGCTCAGTGCTCAGGGTGCTGGGTTCTCAGTGCTCGGGGTGCTCGGTGCTCAGTATTCAGGGTGCAGGGTGCTCAGTACTCAGGGTGCTGGGTGCTCAGTACTCAGGGTGCTGGGTGCTCAGTACTCAGGGTGCTGGGTGCTCAGTGCTCAGGGTGCTGGGTGCTCAGTACTCAGGGTGCTGGGTGCTCAGTACTCAGGGTGCTCAGTGCTCACGGTTCTGGGTGCACAGTGCTCAGTGCACAGGGTGCTGGGTGCTCATTGCTCAGTGCTCAGCGTGCTGTTTGCTCAGTCCTCGGGGTGCTGTGTGCTCAGTTCTCTGGGTGCTCAGTGCTCAGTCCTCAGGGTGCTGGGTGCTCAGTACTCAGGGTGCTGGGTGCTCAGTACTCAGGGAGCTCAGTGCTAGGGGTGCAGGGTGCTCAGTACTCAGGGTGCTGGGTGCTCAGTACTCAGGGTGCTCAGTCTTCGGGGTGCGGGGTGCTCAGTACTCAAGGTGCTGGGTGCTCAGTGCTCAGGGTGCTGGGTGCTCAGTGCTCGGGGTGCTGGGTGCTCAGTACTCAGGGTGCTCAGTGCTCAGTGCTCGGGGTGCTCGGTGCTCAGTACAAAGGGTGCTGGGTGCTCAGTACTCAGGGTGCTGGGTGCTCAGTGCTCAGGGTGCTCGGTGCTCAGTACTCAGGGTGCTGTGTGCTCATTCTCGGGGTTCTGGGTGCACAGTGCTCGGGGTGCTGGGTGCTCAGTGCTCGGGGTGCTGGGTGCTCAGTACTCAGGGTGCTGGGTTCTCAGTGCTCGGTGTGCTCGGTGCTCAGTGCTCAGTGTGCTGGGTGCTCAGTCCTCGAGGTGCTCCGTGCTCAGTGCTCGGGGTGCTGGGTGCTCAGTACTCAGGGTGCTGGGTGCTCAGTTCTCAGCGTGCTCAGTGCTCAGGGTGCTGGGTGCTCAGTGCTCGGTGTGCTCGGTTCTCAGTACTCAGAGTGCTGGGTGCTCATTGCTCGCTGTGCTGGGTGCTCAGTGCTCAGGGTGCTGGGTGCTCAGTACTCAGGGTGTTGGGTGCTAAGTGCTCGGGGTGCTGGGTGCTCAGGACTCAGGGTGCTGGGTGCTCAGTGCTCGGGGTGATCGGTGCACAGTACTCAGGGTGCTTGGTGCTCAGTGCTCGGGGTGCTCGGTGCTCAGTACTCAGGGTGCTGGGTGCTCAGTGCTCGGGGTGCTTGGTGCTCAGTGCTCAGTGTGCTCGGTGCTCAGTACTCAGGGTGCTGGGTGCTCAGTACTCAGGGTGCTGGGTGCTCAGTGCTCATGGTGCTGGGTGCTCAGTGCTCGGGGTGCTGGGTGCTCAGTGCTCGGGGTTCTGGGTGCTCAGTGCTCGGGGTGCTGGGTGCTCAGTGCTCAGTACTCAGGGTGCTGGGTGCTCAGTTCTCAGTACTCAGGGTGCTGGGTGCTCAGTCCTCGGGGTGCTGGGTGCTCAGTGCTCAGTACTCAGGGTGCTGGGTGCTCAGTGCTCGGGGTGCTGGGTGCTCAGTGCTCAGTACTCAGGGTGCTGGGTGCTCAGTGCTCGGGGTGCTGGGTGCTCAGTGCTCAGGGTGCTGGGTGCTCAGTGCTCAGCGTGCTGGGTGCTCAGTGCTCGGGGTGCTGGGTGCTCAGTACTCAGGGTGCTGGGTGCTCAGTACTCAGGGTGCTGGGTGCTCAGTGCTCAGGGTGCTGGGTGCTCAGTGCTCGGGGTGCTGGGTGCTCAGTGCTCGGGGTGCTCGGTGCTCAGTACTCAGGGTGCTGGGTACTCAGTACTCAGGGTGCTGGGTGCTCAGTGCTCAGGGTGCCCAGTACTCAGTGAGCTGTGTGTTCAGTGCTCAGGGTGCTGGGTGCTCAGTACTCAGGGTGCTCGGTGCTTAGTACTCAGGGTGCTGGGTGCTCAGTACTCCGGGTGCTGGGTGCTCAGTGCTCGGGGTGCTCGGTGCACAGTGCTCAAGGTGCTGGGTGCTCAGTATTCAGGGTGATCATTGCTCAGGGTGCTGGGTGCTCAGTACTTAGAGTGCTGGGTGCTCAGTACTCAGGGTGCTCAGTGCTCAGTACTCAGGGTGCTCAGTGCTCAGTACTAAGGGTGCTCAGTGCTCAGGGTGCTGGGTGCTCAGTGCTCGGGGTGCTCGGTTCTCAGTACTCAGGGTGCTGGGTGCTCAGTGCTCAGGGTGCTCGGTGCTCGGGGTGCTGGGTGCTCAGTGCTCGTGGTGCTCGGTGCTCAGTACTCGGGGTGCTCAGTGCTCAGTACTCAGGGTGCTGGGTGCTCAGTGCTCAGGGTGCTGGGTGCTCAGTACTCAGGGTGCTGGGTGCTCGGTGCTCAGTACGCTGGGTGCTCAGTACTCAGGGTGCTGGGTGCTCAGTACTCAGGGTGCTGGGTGCTCAGTACTCAGGGTGCTCGGTGCTCAGTACTCAGGGTGCTGGGTGCTCAGTGCTCAGGGTGCTGGGTGCTCAGAACTCAGGGTGCTGGTGCTCAGTGCTCAGGGTGCTGGGTGCTCAGTACTCAGGGTGCTCGGGGCTCAGTACTCAGGGTGCTGGGTGCTCAGTGCTCAGGGTGCTGTGTGCTCAGTACTCAGGGTGCTCAGTGCTCAGTACTCGGGGTGCTGGTTGCTCAGTGCTCAGGGTGCTCAGTGCTCAGTGCTCGGGGTGCTGGGTGGTCAGTGCTCGGGGTGCTGGGTGCTCAGTGCTTGGATTGCTGGGTGCTCAGTACTCAGGGTGGTGGGTGCTCAGGGTGCTGGCTGCTCAGTACTCAGGGTGCTTGGTGCTCAGTGCTCAGGGTGCTCGGGGCTCAGTACTCATGGTGCTGGGTGCTCATTCTCGGGGTGCTGGTTGCTCAGTGCTCGGGGTGCTGGGTGCTCAGTGCTCAGTACTCAGGGTGCTGGGTGCTCAGTGCTCGGGGTGCTGGTTGCTCAGTGCTCAGGGTGCTGGGTGCTCAGTGCTCAGTGTGCTGGGTGCTCAGTGCTCGGGGTGCTGGGTGCTCAGTACTCAGGGTGCTGGGTGCTCAGTGCTCGGGGTGCTGGGTGCTCAGTACTCAGGGTGCTGGGTGCTCAGTACTCAGGGTGCTGGGTGCTCAGTGCTCGGGGTGCTGGGTGCTCAGTGCTCGGGTTGCAGGGTGCTCAGTGCTCGGGGTGCTGGGTGCTCAGTGCTCAGTACTCAGGGTGCTGGGTGCTCAGTGCATGGGGTGCTGGGTGCTCAGTGCTCAGTACTCAGGGTGCTGGGTGCTCAGTGCTCCGGGTGCTGGGTGCTCAGTGCTCAGTACTCAGGGTGCTGGGTGCTCAGTGCTCGGGGTGCTGGGTGCTCAGTGCTCAGGGTGCTGGGTGCTCAGTGCTCAGGGTGCTGGGTGCTCACTGCTCGGGGTGCTGTGTGCTCAGTGCTCGGGGTGCTGGGTGCTCAGTGCTCGGGGTGCTGGGTGCTCAGTGCTCAGGGTGCTGGGTACTCAGTACTCAGGGTGCTGGGTGCTCGGTGCTCGGGGTGCTCAGTACTCAGGGTGCTGTGTGTTCAGTGCTCAAGGTGCTGGGTGCTCAGTATTCAGGGTGATCATTGCTCAGGGTGCTGGGTGCTCAGTACTCAGGGTGCTGGGTGCTCAGTACACAGGGTGCTCAGTGCTCAGTACTCAGGGTGCTCAGTGCTCAGTACTAAGGGTGCTCAGTGCTCAGGGTGCTGGGTGCTCAGTGCTCTGGGTGCTCGGTGCTCAGTACTCAGTGTGCTGGGTGCTAAGTGCTCAGGGTGCTGGGTGCTCAGTGCTCAGGGTGCTGGGTGCTCACTCCTCAGGGTGCTTGGTGCTCAGTACTCAGGTTGCTGGGTGCTCAGTACTCGGGGTGCTCAGTGCTCAGTACTCAGGGTGCTGGGTGCTCAGTGCTCAGGGTGCTCGGTGCTCAGTACTCGGGGTGCTCAGTGCTCAGTACTCAGGGTGCTGGGTGCTCAGTGCTCAAGGTGCTGGGTGCTCAGTACTCAGGGTGCTGGGTGCTCGGTGCTCAGTACGCTGGGTGCTCAGTACTCAGGGTGCTGGGTGCTCAGTACTCAGGGTGCTGGGTGCTCAGTACTCAGGGTGCTCAGTGCTCTGTACTCAGGGTGCTGGGTGCTCAGTGCTCAGGGTGCTGTGTGCTCAGTGGTCAGGGTGCTCGGTGCTCAGTACTCATGGTGCTGGGTGCTCATTCTCGGGGTGCTGGGTGCTCAGTACTCAGGTTGCTGGGTGCTCAGTGCTCGGGGTGCTGGGTGCTCAGTGCTCGGGGTGCTCAGTGCTCAGTACTCAGGGTGCTGGGTGCTCAGTGCTCAGGGTGCTGGGTGCTCAGTACTCAGGGTGCTGGGTGTTCAGTACTCAGGGTGCTTAGTGCTCGGGGAGCTTTGTGCTCAGTACTCAGGGTGCTGGGTGCTCAGTGCTCGGGGTGCTCAGTGCTCAGTACTCAAGGTAATGGGTGCTCAGTGCTCAGGGTGCTGGGTGCTCAGTACTCAGGGTGCTCAGTGCTCAGTACTCGGTGTGCTGGGTGCTCAGTGCTCAGGGTGCTCAGTGCTCAGTGCTCGGGGTGCTGGGTGCTCAGTTCTCGGGGTGCTTGGTGCTCAGTACTTGGGGTGCTGTGTGCTCAGTGCTCAGGGTGCTGGGTGCTCAGTGCTCAGGGTGCTGGGTGCTCAGTGCTCAGGGTGCTGGGTTCTCAGTGCTCGGGGTGCTCGGTGCTCAGTATTCAGGGTGCTGGGTGCTCAGTACTCAGGGTGCTGGGTGCTCAGTACTCAGGGTGCTGGGTGCTCAGTACTCAGGGTGCTGGGTGCTCAGTGCTCAGGGTGCTGGGTGCTCAGTACTCAGGGTGCTGGGTGCTCAGTACTCAGGGTGCTCAGTGCTCACGGTTCTGGGTGCACAGTGCTCAGTGCACAGGGTGCTGGGTGCTCATTGCTCAGTGCTCAGCGTGCTGTTTGCTCAGTCCTCGGGGTGCTGTGTGCTCAGTTCTCTGGGTGCTCAGTGCTCAGTCCTCAGGGTGCTGGGTGCTCAGTACTCAGGGTGCTGGGTGCTCAGTACTCAGGGAGCTCAGTGCTAGGGGTGCAGGGTGCTCAGTACTCAGGGTGCTGGGTGCTCAGTACTCAGGGTGCTCAGTCTTCGGGGTGCGGGGTGCTCAGTACTCAAGGTGCTGGGTGCTCAGTGCTCAGGGTGCTGGGTGCTCAGTGCTCGGGGTGCTGGGTGCTCAGTACTCAGGGTGCTCAGTGCTCAGTGCTCGGGGTGCTCGGTGCTCAGTACAAAGGGTGCTGGGTGCTCAGTACTCAGGGTGCTGGGTGCTCAGTGCTCAGGGTGCTCGGTGCTCAGTACTCAGGGTGCTGTGTGCTCATTCTCGGGGTTCTGGGTGCACAGTGCTCGGGGTGCTGGGTGCTCAGTGCTCGGGGTGCTGGGTGCTCAGTACTCAGGGTGCTGGGTGCTCAGTGCTCAGGGTGCTGGGTGCTCAGTGCTCAGGGTGCTGGTGCTCAGTGCTCAGGGTGCTGGGTGCTCAGTACTCAGGGTGCTCGGGGCTCAGTACTCAGGGTGCTGGGTGCTCAGTGCTCAGGGTGCTGTGTGCTCAGTACTCAGGGTGCTCAGTGCTCAGTACTCGGGGTGCTGGTTGCTCAGTGCTCAGGGTGCTCAGTGCTCAGTGCTCGGGGTGCTGGGTGGTCAGTGCTCGGGGTGCTGGGTGCTCAGTGCTTGGATTGCTGGGTGCTCAGTACTCAGGGTGGTGGGTGCTCAGGGTGCTGGCTGCTCAGTACTCAGGGTGCTTGGTGCTCAGTGCTCAGGGTGCTCGGGGCTCAGTACTCATGGTGCTGGGTGCTCATTCTCGGGGTGCTGGGTGCTCAGTGCTCGGGGTGCTGGTTGCTCAGTGCTCAGGGTGCTGGGTGCTCAGTGCTCAGTGTGCTGGGTGCTCAGTGCTCGGGGTGCTGGGTGCTCAGTACTCAGGGTGCTGGGTGCTCAGTGCTCGGGGTGCTGGGTGCTCAGTACTCAGGGTGCTGGGTGCTCAGTACTCAGGGTGCTGGGTGCTCAGTGCTCGGGGTGCTGGGTGCTCAGTGCTCGGGTTGCAGGGTGCTCAGTGCTCGGGGTGCTGGGTGCTCAGTGCTCAGTACTCAGGGTGCTGGGTGCTCAGTGCATGGGGTGCTGGGTGCTCAGTGCTCAGTACTCAGGGTGCTGGGTGCTCAGTGCTCCGGGTGCTGGGTGCTCAGTGCTCAGTACTCAGGGTGCTGGGTGCTCAGTGCTCGGGGTGCTGGGTGCTCAGTGCTCAGGGTGCTGGGTGCTCAGTGCTCAGGGTGCTGGGTGCTCACTGCTCGGGGTGCTGTGTGCTCAGTGCTCGGGGTGCTGGGTGCTCAGTGCTCGGGGTGCTCGGTGCTCAGTACTCAGGGTGCTGGGTACTCAGTACTCAGGGTGCTGGGTGCTCGGTGCTCGGGGTGCTCAGTACTCAAGGTGCTGTGTGTTCAGTGCTCAAGGTGCTGGGTGCTCAGTATTCAGGGTGATCATTGCTCAGGGTGCTGGGTGCTCAGTACTCAGGGTGCTGGGTGCTCAGTACACAGGGTGCTCAGTGCTCAGTACTCAGGGTGCTCAGTGCTCAGTACTAAGGGTGCTCAGTGCTCAGGGTGCTGGGTGCTCAGTGCTCTGGGTGCTCGGTGCTCAGTACTCAGTGTGCTGGGTGCTAAGTGCTCAGGGTGCTGGGTGCTCAGTGCTCAGGGTGCTGGGTGCTCACTCCTCAGGGTGCTTGGTGCTCAGTACTCAGGTTGCTGGGTGCTCAGTACTCGGGGTGCTCAGTGCTCAGTACTCAGGGTGCTGGGTGCTCAGTGCTCAGGGTGCTCGGTGCTCAGTACTCGGGGTGCTCAGTGCTCAGTACTCAGGGTGCTGGGTGCTCAGTGCTCAAGGTGCTGGGTGCTCAGTACTCAGGGTGCTGGGTGCTCGGTGCTCAGTACGCTGGGTGCTCAGTACTCAGGGTGCTGGGTGCTCAGTACTCAGGGTGCTGGGTGCTCAGTACTCAGGGTGCTCAGTGCTCTGTACTCAGGGTGCTGGGTGCTCAGTGCTCAGGGTGCTGTGTGCTCAGTGGTCAGGGTGCTCGGTGCTCAGTACTCATGGTGCTGGGTGCTCATTCTCGGGGTGCTGGGTGCTCAGTACTCAGGTTGCTGGGTGCTCAGTGCTCGGGGTGCTGGGTGCTCAGTGCTCGGGGTGCTCAGTGCTCAGTACTCAGGGTGCTGGGTGCTCAGTGCTCAGGGTGCTGGGTGCTCAGTACTCAGGGTGCTGGGTGTTCAGTACTCAGGGTGCTTAGTGCTCGGGGAGCTTTGTGCTCAGTACTCAGGGTGCTGGGTGCTCAGTGCTCGGGGTGCTCAGTGCTCAGTACTCAAGGTAATGGGTGCTCAGTGCTCAGGGTGCTGGGTGCTCAGTACTCAGGGTGCTCAGTGCTCAGTACTCGGTGTGCTGGGTGCTCAGTGCTCAGGGTGCTCAGTGCTCAGTGCTCGGGGTGCTGGGTGCTCAGTTCTCGGGGTGCTTGGTGCTCAGTACTCGGGGTGCTGTGTGCTCAGTGCTCAGGGTGCTGGGTGCTCAGTGCTCAGGGTGCTGGGTGCTCAGTGCTCAGGGTGCTGGGTTCTCAGTGCTCGGGGTGCTCGGTGCTCAGTATTCAGGGTGCTGGGTGCTCAGTACTCAGGGTGCTGGGTGCTCAGTACTCAGGGTGCTGGGTGCTCAGTACTCAGGGTGCTGGGTGCTCAGTGCTCAGGGTGCTGGGTGCTCAGTACTCAGGGTGCTGGGTGCTCAGTACTCAGGGTGCTCAGTGCTCACGGTTCTGGGTGCACAGTGCTCAGTGCACAGGGTGCTGGGTGCTCATTGCTCAGTGCTCAGCGTGCTGTTTGCTCAGTCCTCGGGGTGCTGTGTGCTCAGTTCTCTGGGTGCTCAGTGCTCAGTCCTCAGGGTGCTGGGTGCTCAGTACTCAGGGTGCTGGGTGCTCAGTACTCAGGGAGCTCAGTGCTAGGGGTGCAGGGTGCTCAGTACTCAGGGTGCTGGGTGCTCAGTACTCAGGGTGCTCAGTCTTCGGGGTGCGGGGTGCTCAGTACTCAAGGTGCTGGGTGCTCAGTGCTCAGGGTGCTGGGTGCTCAGTGCTCGGGGTGCTGGGTGCTCAGTACTCAGGGTGCTCAGTGCTCAGTGCTCGGGGTGCTCGGTGCTCAGTACAAAGGGTGCTGGGTGCTCAGTACTCAGGGTGCTGGGTGCTCAGTGCTCAGGGTGCTCGGTGCTCAGTACTCAGGGTGCTGTGTGCTCATTCTCGGGGTTCTGGGTGCACAGTGCTCGGGGTGCTGGGTGCTCAGTGCTCGGGGTGCTGGGTGCTCAGTACTCAGGGTGCTGGGTGCTCAGTGCTCGGTGTGCTCGGTGCTCAGTGCTCAGTGTGCTGGGTGCTCAGTCCTCGAGGTGCTCCGTGCTCAGTGCTCGGGGTGCTGGGTGCTCAGTACTCAGGGTGCTGGGTGCTCAGTTCTCAGCGTGCTCAGTGCTCAGGGTGCTGGGTGCTCAGTGCTCGGTGTGCTCGGTTCTCAGTACTCAGAGTGCTGGGTGCTCATTGCTCGCTGTGCTGGGTGCTCAGTGCTCAGGGTGCTGGGTGCTCAGTACTCAGGGTGTTGGGTGCTAAGTGCTCGGGGTGCTGGGTGCTCAGGACTCAGGGTGCTGGGTGCTCAGTGCTCGGGGTGATCGGTGCACAGTACTCAGGGTGCTTGGTGCTCAGTGCTCGGGGTGCTCGGTGCTCAGTACTCAGGGTGCTGGGTGCTCAGTGCTCGGGGTGCTTGGTGCTCAGTGCTCAGTGTGCTCGGTGCTCAGTACTCAGGGTGCTGGGTGCTCAGTACTCAGGGTGCTGGGTGCTCAGTGCTCATGGTGCTGGGTGCTCAGTGCTCGGGGTGCTGGGTGCTCAGTGCTCGGGGTTCTGGGTGCTCAGTGCTCGGGGTGCTGGGTGCTCAGTGCTCGGGGTGCTGGGTGCTCAGTGCTCGGGGTGCTGTGTGCTCAATGCTCGGGGTGCTTCGTGCTCAGTACTCGGGGTGCTGGGTGCTCAGTGCTCAGGGTGCTGGATCTCAGTGCTCGGGGTACTGGGTACTCAGTGCTCAGTACACAGGGCGCTGAGTGCTCAGTGCTCGGGGTGCTGGGTGCTCAATGCTCAGTACTCAGGGTGATGGGTGCTCAGTGCTTGGGGTGCTGGGTGCTCAGTGCTCGGGGTGCTCACTGCTCAGTACTCAGGGTTCTCAGTGCTCAGTTCTCAGGGTGCTGGGTGCTCAGTACTCAGGGTGCTCAGTGCTCAGTACTCGGGGTGTTGGGTGCTCAGTGCTCAGGGTGCTCAGTGCTCAGTGCTCGGTGTGCTGGGTGCTCAGTGCTCGGGGTGCTGGGTGCTCAGTGCTCGGAGTTCTGGGTGCTCAGTACTCAGGGTGCTGGGTGCTCAGTGCTCAGGGTGCTGGGTGCTCAGTAGTCAGGGTGCTGGGTGCTCAGTATTCAGGGTGCTGGGTGCTCAGTGCTCAGGGTGCTCGGTGCTTAGTACTCATGGTTCTGGGTACTCAGTGCTCAGGGTGCTCATTCTCGGGGTGCTGGGTGCTCAGTACTCAGGGTGCTGGGTGCTCAGTGCTCGGGTTTCTGGGTGCTCAGTGCTTGGTGTGCTCGGTGCTCAGTACTCAGTGTGCTCAGTGCTCGGGGAGCTCGGTGCTCAGTACTCAGGGTGCTGGGTGCTCAGTGCTCGGGGACCTGGATGCTCAGTACTCAGGGTGCTGGGTGCTCAGTGCTCAGGGTGCTGGGTGATAAGTACTCAGGGTGCTCGGTGCTCAGTACTCAGGGTGCTGGGTGCTCAGTGCTCAGGGTGCTGGGTGCTCAGTACTCAGGGTGCTCAGTGCTCAGTACTCGGGGTGCTGGGTGCTCAGTGCTCAGGGTACTCAGTGCTCAGTGCTCGGTGTGCTGGGTGCTCAGTGCTCGGGGTGCTGGGTGCTCAGTACTCAGGGTGCTCAGTGCTCAGTACTCGGTGTGCTGGTTGCTCAGTGCTCAGGGTGCTGGGTGCTCAGTGCTCAGGGTGCTCGGTGCTCAGTACTCGGGGTGCTGGGTGCTCATTCTCGGGGTGCTGGGTGCTCAGTGCTCGGGGTGCTTGGTGCTCAGTACTCAGGGTGCTGGGTGCTCAGTGCTCAGGGTGCTGGGTGCTCAGTACTCAGGGTGCTGTGTGCTCAGTGCTCAGGGTGCTGGGTGCTCAGTACTCAGGGTTCTGGGTGTTAAGTGCTCAGGGTGCTGGGTGCTCAGTACTCAGGGTGCTGGGAGCTCAGTGCTCAGGGTGATCGGTGCTCAGTACTCAGGGTGCTCAGTACTCAGGGTGCTGGGTGCTCAGTGCTCGGGGTGCTGGGTGCTCAGTACTGAGGGTGCTGGGTGCTCAGTGCTTTGGGTTCTGGGTGCTCAGGGCTAAGGGTGATCGGTGCTCAGTACTCAGGGTGCTGGGTGCTCAGTGCTCAGGGTGCTGGGTGCTCAGTCCTCAGGGTGCTCAGTGCTCAGGGTGCTGGGTGCTCAGTGCTCGGGGTGCTGGGTGCTCAGTACTCAGGGTGCTGAGTGCTCAGTACTCAATGTGCTGGGTGCTCAGTACTCAGGGTGCTGGATGCTCAGTGCTCAGGGTGCTGGGTGATCGGTGCTCAGTGCTCAGGGTGCTGGGTGCAGAGTACTCAGGGTGATGGGTGCTAAGTGCTCGGGGTGCTGGGTGCACAGTACTCAGGGTGCTCCGTGCTCAGTACTCAGGGTGCTGGGTGCTCATTGCTCGGGGTGCTCGGTGCTCAGTACACAGGGTGCTGGGTGCTCAGTGCTCGGGGTGCTCGGTGCTCAGTACTCAGGGTGCTGGGTGTTCAGTGCTCGGGGTGCTGGGTGCTCAGTACTCAGGGTGCTGGGTGCTCAGTACTCGGGTGCTGGGTGCTCAGTGCTCAGGGTGCTGGGTGCTCAGTGCTCAGGGTGCTGGGTGCTCAGAGCTCAGTACTCAGGGTGCTGGGTGCTCACTGCACGGGGTGCTGGGTGCTCAGTGCTCAGTACTCAGGGTGCTGAGTGCTCAGTGCTTGGGGTGCTGGATGCTCAGTGCACAGCGTGCTGGGTGCTCAGTGCTCAGGGTGCTGGGTGCTCAGTGCTCGGGGTGCTGGGTGCTCAGTACTCAGGGTGCTGGGTGCTCAGTACTCAGGGTGCTGGGTGCTCAGTGCTCAGGGTGCTGGGTGCTCAGTGCTCAGGGTGCTGGGTGCTCAGTGCTCAGTACTCAGGGTGCTGGGTGCTCAGTGCTCAGTACTCAGGGTGCTGGGTGCTCAGTCCTCGGGGTGCTGGGTGCTCAGTGCTCAGTACTCAGGGTGCTGGGTGCTCAGTGCTCGGGGTGCTGGGTGCTCAGTGCTCAGTACTCAGGGTGCTGGGTGCTCAGTGCTCAGGGTGCTCGGTGCTCAGTGCTCAGGGTGCTCAGTGCTCGGGGTGCTCGGAGCTCAGTACTCAGGGTGCTGGGTGCTCAGTGCTCGGGGTGCTCGGTGCTCAGTACTCAGGGTGCTGGGTGCTCAGTGCTCGGGGTGCTGGGTGCTCAGTGCTCAGTACTCAGGGTGCTGGGTGCTCAGTGCTCAGGGTGCTGTGTGCTCAGTGCTCAGGGTGCTGGGTGCTCAGTGCTCAGGGTGGTGGGTACTCAGTGCTCAGGGTGCTGGGTGCTCAGTACTCAGGGTGCTGGGTGCTCAGTACTCAGGGTGCTGGGTGCTCAGTACTCGGGGTGCTATGTGCTCAGTGCTCGCGGTGCTGGGTGCTCAGTGCTCGGGGTGCTCGGTGCTCAGTACTCAGGGTGCTGGGTGCTCAGTGCTCGAGGTGCTCAGTACTCAGGGTGCTGTGTGTGCAGTGCTCAGGGTGCTGGGTTCTCAGTACTCAGGGTGCTCGGTGCTTAGTACTCAGTGTGCTGGGTGCTCAGTACTCCGGGTGCTGGGTGCTCAGTGCTCAAGGTGCTAGGTGCTCAGTACTCACTGTGCTCATTGCTCAGGGTGCAGGGTTCTCAGTACTCAGGGTGCTGGGTGCTCAGTGCTCAGGGTGCTCGGTGCTCGGGGCGCTGGGTGCTCAGTGCTCGGGGTGCTCGGAGCTCAGTACTCAGGGTGCTGGGTGCTCAGTGCTCAGGGTGCTGGGTGCTCAGTACTCAGGGTGCTGGGTGCTCAGTGCTCGGGGTGCTCGGTGCTCAGTACGTTGGGTGCTCAGTACTCAGGGTGCTGGGTGCTCAGTGCTCGGGGTGCTGGGTGCTCAGTGCTCAGGGTGCTGGGTGCTCAGTACTCAGGGTGCTGGGTGCTCAGTACTCGGGGTGCTGGGTGCTCAGTACTCAGGGTGGTGGGTGCTCAGTACTCAGGGTGCTTGGTGCTAAGTACTCGGGTGCTGGGTGCTCAGTGCTCAGGGTGCTGGGTGCTCAGTGCTCGGGGTGCTGGGTGCTCAGTGTTCATTACTCAGTGTGCTGGGTGCTCAGTGCTCGGGGTGCTGGGTGCTCAGTGCTCAGTACTCGGGGTGATGGGTGCTCAGTGCTCAGTGCTCAGGGTGCTGTGTGCTCAGTGCTCAGGGTGCTGGGTGCTCAGTGCTCAGGGTGCTGGGTACTCAGTGCTCAGGGTGCTGGGTGCTCAGTACTCAGGGTGCTGGGTGCTCAGTACTCAGGCTCCTGGGTGCTCAGTTCTCGGGGTGCTGGGTGCTCAGTGCTCACGGTGCTGGGTGCTCAGTGCTCGGGGTGCTCAGTGCTCAGTACTCAGGGTGCTGGGTGCTCAGTGCTCGAGGTGCTCAGTACTCAGGGTGCTGTGTGTTCAGTGCTCAGGGTGCTGGGTGCTCAGTACTCAGGTTGCTCGGTGCTTAGTACTCAGGGTGCTGGGTGCTCAGTGCTCGGGGTGCTGGGTGCTCAGTGCTCAGTACTCAGGGTGCTGGGTGCTCAGTGCTTAGGGTGCTGGGTGCTCAGTACTCAGGGTGCTCGGTGCTTAGTACTCAGGGTGCTGGTTGCTCAGTCCTCGGGGTGCTGGGTGCTCAGTGCTCAGTACTCAGGGTGCTGGGTGCTCAGTGCTCGGGGTGCTGGGTGCTCAGTGCTCAGTACTCAGGGTGCTGGGTGCTCAGTGCTCAGGGTGCTCGGTGCTCAGTGCTCAGGGTGCTCAGTGCTCGGGGTGCTCGGAGCTCAGTACTCAGGGTGCTGGGTGCTCAGTGCTCGGGGTGCTCGGTGCTCAGTACTCAGGGTGCTGGGTGCTCAGTGCTCGGGGTGCTGGGTGCTCAGTGCTCAGTACTCAGGGTGCTGGGTGCTCAGTGCTCAGGGTGCTGTGTGCTCAGTGCTCAGGGTGCTGGGTGCTCAGTGCTCAGGGTGGTGGGTACTCAGTGCTCAGGGTGCTGGGTGCTCAGTACTCAGGGTGCTGGGTGCTCAGTACTCAGGGTGCTGGGTGCTCAGTGCTCGGGGTGCTCGGTGCTCAGTGCTCAAGGTGCTGGGTGCTCAGTACTCAGGTTGCTCATTGCTCAGGGTGCTGGGTGCTCAGTAGTCAGGGTGCTGGGTGCTCAGTGCTCAGGGTGCTCGGTGCTCGGGGCGCTGGGTGCTCAGTGCTCAGGGTGCTTGTAGCTCAGTACTCAGGGTGCTGGGTGCTCAGTGCTCGGGGTGCTCGGTTCTCAGTACTCAGGGTGCTGGGTGCTCAGTGCTCGGGGTGCTCGGTGCTCAGTACGTTGGGTGCTCACTACTCAGGGTGCTGGGTGCTCAGTCCTCAGTTTGCTGGGTGCTCAGTGCTCAGGGTGCTGGGTGCTCAGTGCTCAGGGTGCTGGGTGCTCAGTACTCAGGGTGCTGGGTGCTCATTGCTCGGGGTGCTGGGTGCTCAGTGCTCAGGGTGCTGGGTGCTCAGTACTCAGGGTGTTGGGTGCTCAGTACTCGGAGTGCTGGGTGCTCAGTGCTCGCGGTGCTGGCTGCTCAGTACTCGGGTGCTGGGTGCTCAGTGCTCAGGGTGCTGGGTGCTCAGTGCTCGGGGTGCTGGGTGCTCAGTGCTAAGTACTCAGGGTGCTGGGTGCTCAGTGCCCGGGGTGCTGGGTGCTCAGTGCTCAGTACTCAGGGTGCTGGGTGCTCAGTGCTCAGGGTGCTGGGTGCTCAGTGCTCAGGGTGCTGGGTGCTCAGTGCTCGGGGTGCTGGGTGCTCAGTGCTCAGTACTCAGGGTGCTGGGTGCTCAGTGCTCGGTGTGCTGGGTGCTCAGTGCTCAGTACTCAGGGTGCTGGGTGCTCAGTGCTCAGGGTGCTGGGTGCTCAGTGCTCAGGGTGCTGGGTGCTCAGTACTCAGGGTGCTGGGTGCTCAGTACTCCGGGTGCTGGGTGCTCAGTTCTCGGGGTGCTCGGTGCTCAGTACTCAGTGATCAGGGTGCTCAGTGCTCAGGGTGCTGGGTGCTCAGTGCTCAGGGTGCTGGGTGCTCAGTGCTCAGGGTGCTGGGTGCTCAGTACTCAGTGTGCTGGGTGCTCAGTGCTCGGGGTGCTGGGTGCTCAGTGCTCAGGGTGCTGGGTGCTCAGTACTCAGGGTGCTGGGTGCTCAGTACTCGGGGTGCTGGGTGCTCAGTACTCAGGGTGCTGGGTGCTCAGTACTCAGGGTGCTGGGTGCTCAGTACTCGGGTGTTGGGTCCTCAGTGCTCAGGGTGCTGGGTGCTCAGTGCTCGGGGTGCTGGGTGCTCAGTGCTCAGTACTCAGGGTGCTGGGTGCTCAGTGCTCGGGGTGCTGGGTGCTCAGTGCTCAGTACTCAGGGTGATGGGTGCTCAGTGCTCAGGGTGCTGGGTGCTCAGTGCTCAGGGTGCTGGGTACTCAGTGCTCAGGGTGCTGGGTGCTCAGTACTCAGTGTGCTCAGTGCTCAGTACTCGCGGTGCTGGGTGCTCAGTGCTCGGGGTGCTGGGTGCTCAGTGCTCAGTACTCAGGGTGCTGGGTGCTCAGTGCTCAGGGTGCTGGGTGCTCAGTGCTCAGTACTCAGGGTGCTGGGTGCTCAGTGCTCGGGGTGCTGGGTGCTCAGTGCTCAGTACTCAGGGTGCTGGGTGCTCAGTGCTCGGGGTGCTGGGTGCTCAGTGCTCAGGGTGCTGGGTGCTCAGTGCTCAGGGTGCTGGGTGCTCACTGCTCGGGGTGCTGTGTGCTCAGTGCTCGGGGTGCTGGGTGCTCAGTGCTCGGGGTGCTCGGTGCTCAGTACTCAGGGTGCTGTGTACTCAGTACTCAGGGTGCTGGGTGCTCGGTGCTCGGGGTGCTCAGTACTCAGGGTGCTGTGTGTTCAGTGCTCAAGGTGCTGGGTGCTCAGTATTCAGGGTGATCATTGCTCAGGGTGCTGGGTGCTCAGTACTCAGGGTGCTGGGTGCTCAGTACACAGGGTGCTCAGTGCTCAGTACTCAGGGTGCTCAGTGCTCAGTACTAAGGGTGCTCAGTGCTCAGGGTGCTGGGTGCTCAGTGCTCTGGGTGCTCGGTGCTCAGTACTCAGTGTGCTGGGTGCTAAGTGCTCAGGGTGCTGGGTGCTCAGTGCTCAGGGTGCTGGGTGCTCACTCCTCAGGGTGCTTGGTGCTCAGTACTCAGGTTGCTGGGTGCTCAGTACTCGGGGTGCTCAGTGCTCAGTACTCAGGGTGCTGGGTGCTCAGTGCTCAGGGTGCTCGGTGCTCAGTACTCGGGGTGCTCAGTGCTCAGTACTCAGGGTGCTGGGTGCTCAGTGCTCAAGGTGCTGGGTGCTCAGTACTCAGGGTGCTGGGTGCTCGGTGCTCAGTACGCTGGGTGCTCAGTACTCAGGGTGCTGGGTGCTCAGTACTCAGGGTGCTGGGTGCTCAGTACTCAGGGTGCTCAGTGCTCAGTACTCAGGGTGCTGGGTGCTCAGTGCTCAGGGTGCTGTGTGCTCAGTGGTCAGGGTGCTCGGTGCTCAGTACTCATGGTGCTGGGTGCTCATTCTCGGGGTGCTGGGTGCTCAGTACTCAGGTTGCTGGGTGCTCAGTGCTCGGGGTGCTGGGTGCTCAGTGCTCGGGGTGCTCAGTGCTCAGTACTCAGGGTGCTGGGTGCTCAGTGCTCAGGGTGCTGGGTGCTCAGTACTCAGGGTGCAGGGTGTTCAGTACTCAGGGTGCTTAGTGCTCGGGGAGCTTTGTGCTCAGTACTCAGGGTGCTGGGTGCTCAGTGCTCGGGGTGCTCAGTGCTCAGTACTCAAGGTAATTGGTGCTCAGTGCTCAGGGTGCTGGGTGCTCAGTACTCAGGGTGCTCAGTGCTCAGTATTCGGTGTGCTGGGTGCTCAGTGCTCAGGGTGCTCAGTGCTCAGTGCTCGGGGTGCTGGGTGCTCAGTTCTCGGGGTGCTTGGTGCTCAGTACTCGGGGTGCTGTGTGCTCAGTGCTCAGGGTGCTGGGTGCTCAGTGCTCAGGGTGCTGGGTGCTCAGTGCTCAGGGTGCTGGGTTCTCAGTGCTCGGGGTGCTCGGTGCTCAGTATTCAGGGTGCTGGGTGCTCAGTACTCAGGGTGCTGGGTGCTCAGTACTCAGGGTGCTGGGTGCTCAGTACTCAGGGTTCTGGGTGCTCAGTGCTCAGGGTGCTGGGTGCTCAGTACTCAGGGTGCTGGGTGCTCAGTACTCAGGGTGCTCAGTGCTCACGGTGCTTTGTACTCAGTGCTCAGTGCACAGGGTGCTGGGTGCTCATTGCTCAGTGCTCAGCGTGCTGTTTGCTCAGTCCTCGGGGTGCTGTGTGCTCAGTTCTCTGGGTGCTCAGTGCTCAGTCCTCAGGGTGCTGGGTGCTCAGTACTCAGGGTGCTGGGTGCTCAGTACTCAGGGAGCTCAGTGCTCGGGGTGCAGGGTGCTCAGTACTCAGGGTGCTGGGTGCTCAGTACTCAGGGTGCTCAGTCCTCGGGGTGCGGGGTGCTCAGTACTCAAGGTGCTGGGTGCTCAGTGCTCAGGGTGCTGGGTGCTCAGTGCTCGGGGTGCTGGGTGCTCAGTACTCAGGGTGCTCAGTGCTCAATGCTCGGGGTGCTCGGTGCTCAGTACAAAGGGTGCTGGGTGCTCAGTACTCAGGGTGCTGGGTGCTCAGTGCTCAGGGTGCTCGGTGCTCAGTACTCAGGGTGCTGTGTTCTCATTCTCGGGGTTCTGGGTGCACAGTGCTCGGGGTGCTGGGTGCTCAGTGCTCGGGGTGCTGGGTGCTCAGTACTCAGGGTGCTGGGTGCTCAGTGCTCGGTGTGCTCGGTGCTCAGTGCTCAGTGTGCTGGGTGCTCAGTCCTCGAGGTGCTCCGTGCTCAGTGCTCGGGGTGCTGCGTGCTCAGTACTCAGGGTGCTGGGTGCTCAGTTCTCAGCGTGCTCAGTGCTCAGGGTGCTGGGTGCTCAGTGCTCGGGGTGATCGGTGCTCAGTACTCAGGGTGCTGGGTGCTCAGTGCTCGGGGTGCTGGGTGCTCAGTGCTCAGTACTCAGGGTGCTGGGTGCTCAGTGCTCAGGGTGCTGTGTGCTCAGTGCTCAGGGTGCTGGGTGCTCAGTGCTCAGGGTGGTGGGTACTCAGTGCTCAGTGTGCTGGGTGCTCAGTACTCAGGGTGCTGGGTGCTCAGTACTCAGGGTGCTGGGTGCTCAGTGCTCTGGGTGCTCGGTGCTCAGTGCTCAAGGTGCTGGGTGCTCAGTACTCAGGTTGCTCATTGCTCAGGGTGCTGGGTGCTCAGTAGTCAGGGTGCTGGGTGCTCAGTGCTCAGGGTGCTCGGTGCTCGGGGCGCTGGGTGCTCAGTGCTCAGGGTGCTTGGAGCTCAGTACTCAGGGTGCTGGGTGCTCAGTGCTCGGGGTGCTCGGTTCTCAGTACTCAGGGTGCTCGGTGCTCAGTACGTTGGGTGCTCACTACTCAGGGTGCTGGGTGCTCAGTGCTCAGTTTGCTGGGTGCTCAGTGCTCAGGGTGCTGGGTGCTCAGTGCTCAGGGTGCTGGGTGCTCAGTACTCAGGGTGCTGGGTGCTCAGTGCTCAGGGTGCTGGGTGATAAGTACTCAGGGTGCTCGGTGCTCAGTACTCAGGGTGCTCAGTGCTCGGGGAGCTCGGTGCTCAGTACTCAGGGTGCTGGGTGCTCAGTGCTCGGGGACCTGGATGCTCAGTACTCAGGGTGCTGGGTGCTCAGTGCTCAGGGTGCTGGGTGATAAGTACTCAGTGTGCTCGGTGCTCAGTACTCAGGGTGCTGGGTGCTCAGTGCTCAGGGTGCTGGGTGCTCAGTACTCAGGGTGCTCAGTGCTCAGTACTCGGGGTGCTGGGTGCTCAGTGCTCAGGGTACTCAGTGCTCAGTGCTCGGTGTGCTGGGTGCTCAGTGCTCGGGGTGCTGGGTGCTCAGTACTCAGGGTGCTCAGTGCTCAGTACTCGGTGTGCTGGTTGCTCAGTGCTCAGGGTGCTGGGTGCTCAGTGCTCAGGGTGCTCGGTGCTCAGTACTCGGGGTGCTGGGTGCTCATTCTCGGGGTGCTGGGTGCTCAGTGCTCGGGGTGCTTGGTGCTCAGTACTCAGGGTGCTGGGTGCTCAGTGCTCAGGGTGCTGGGTGCTCAGTACTCAGGGTGCTGTGTGCTCAGTGCTCAGGGTGCTGGGTGCTCAGTACTCAGGGTTCTGGGTGTTAAGTGCTCAGGGTGCTGGGTGCTCAGTACTCAGGGTGCTGGGAGCTCAGTGCTCAGGGTGATCGGTGCTCAGTACTCAGGGTGCTCAGTACTCAGGGTGCTGGGTGCTCAGTGCTCGGGGTGCTGGGTGCTCAGTACTGAGGGTGCTGGGTGCTCAGTGCTTTGGGTTCTGGGTGCTCAGTGCTCAGGGTGATCGGTGCTCAGTACTCAGGGTGCTGGGTGCTCAGTGCTCAGGGTGCTGGGTGCTCAGTCCTCAGGGTGCTCAGTGCTCAGGGTGCTGGGTGCTCAGTGCTCGGGGTGCTGGGTGCTCAGTACTCAGGGTGCTGAGTGCTCAGTACTCAATGTGCTGGGTGCTCAGTACTCAGGGTGCTGGGTGCTCAGTGCTCAGGGTGCTGGGTGATCGGTGCTCAGTGCTCAGGGTGCTGGGTGCAGAGTACTCAGGGTGATGGGTGCTAAGTGCTCGGGGTGCTGGGTGCACAGTACTCAGGGTGCTCCGTGCTCAGTACTCAGGGTGCTGGGTGCTCATTGCTCGGGGTGCTCGGTGCTCAGTACACAGGGTGCTGGGTGCTCAGTGCTCGGGGTGCTCGGTGCTCAGTACTCAGGGTGCTGGGTGTTCAGTGCTCGGGGTGCTGGGTGCTCAGTACTCAGGGTGCTGGGTGCTCAGTACTCGGGTGCTGGGTGCTCAGTGCTCAGGGTGCTGGGTGCTCAGTGCTCAGGGTGCTGGGTGCTCAGAGCTCAGTACTCAGGGTGCTGGGTGCTCACTGCACGGGGTGCTGGGTGCTCAGTGCTCAGTACTCAGGGTGCTGAGTGCTCAGTGCTCGGGGTGCTGGATGCTCAGTGCACAGGGTGCTGGGTGCTCAGTGCTCAGGGTGCTGGGTGCTCAGTGCTCGGGGTGCTGGGTGCTCAGTACTCAGGGTGCTGGGTGCTCAGTACTCAGGGTGCTGGGTGCTCAGTGCTCAGGGTGCTGGGTGCTCAGTGCTCAGGGTGCTGGGTGCTCAGTGCTCAGTACTCAGGGTGCTGGGTGCTCAGTGTTCAGTACTCAGGGTGCTGGGTGCTCAGTCCTCGGGGTGCTGGGTGCTCAGTGCTCAGTACTCAGGGTGCTGGGTGCTCAGTGCTCGGGGTGCTGGGTGCTCAGTGCTCAGTACTCAGGGTGCTGGGTGCTCAGTGCTCAGGGTGCTCGGTGCTCAGTGCTCAGGGTGCTCAGTGCTCGGGGTGCTCGGAGCTCAGTACTCAGGGTGCTGGGTGCTCAGTGCTCGGGGTGCTCGGTGCTCAGTACTCAGGGTGCTGGGTGCTCAGTGCTCGGGGTCCTGGGTGCTCAGTGCTCAGTACTCAGGGTGCTGGGTGCTCAGTGCTCAGGGTGCTGTGTGCTCAGTGCTCAGGGTGCTGGGTGCTCAGTGCTCAGGGTGGTGGGTACTCAGTGCTCAGGGTGCTGGGTGCTCAGTACTCAGGGTGCTGGGTGCTCAGTACTCAGGGTGCTGGGTGCTCAGTGCTCGGGGTGCTATGTGCTCAGTGCTCGCGGTGCTGGGTGCTCAGTGCTCGGGGTGCTCGGTGCTCAGTACTCAGGGTGCTGGGTGCTCAGTGCTCGAGGTGCTCAGTACTCAGGGTGCTGTGTGTGCAGTGCTCAGGGTGCTGGGTTCTCAGTACTCAGGGTGCTCGTTGCTTAGTACTCAGTGTGCTGGGTGCTCAGTACTCCGGGTGCTGGGTGCTCAGTGCTCAAGGTGCTAGGTGCTCAGTACTCACTGTGCTCATTGCTCAGGGTGCAGGGTTCTCAGTACTCAGGGTGCTGGGTGCTCAGTGCTCAGGGTGCTCGGTGCTCGGGGCGCTGGGTGCTCAGTGCTCGGGGTGCTCGGAGCTCAGTACTCAGGTTGCTGGGTGCTCAGTGCTCAGGGTGCTGGGTGCTCAGTACTCAGGGTGCTGGGTGCTCAGTGCTCGGGGTGCTGGGTGCTCAGTGCTCAGGGTGCTGGGTGCTCAGTACTCAGGGTGCTGGGTGCTCAGTACTCGGGGTGCTGGGTGCTCAGTACTCAGGGTGGTGGGTGCTCAGTACTCAGGGTGCTTGGTGCTAAGAACTCGGGTGCTGGGTGCTCAGTGCTCAGGGTGCTGGGTGCTCAGTGCTCGGGGTGCTGGGTGCTCAGTGCTCATTACTCAGTGTGCTGGGTGCTCAGTGCTCGGGGTGCTGGGTGCTCAGTGCTCAGTACTCGGGGTGATGGGTGCTCAGTGCTCAGTGCTCAGAGTGCTGTGTGCTCAGTGCTCAGGGTGCTGGGTGCTCAGTGCTCAGGGTGCTGGGTACTCAGTGCTCAGGGTGCTGGGTGCTCAGTACTCAGGGTGCTGGGTGCTCAGTACTCAGGGTCCTGGGTGCTCAGTTCTCGGGGTGCTGGGTGGTCAGTGCTCACGGTGCTGGGTGCTCAGTGCTCGGGGTGCTCAGTGCTCAGTACTCAGGGTGCTGGGTGCTCAGTGCTCGAGGTGCTCAGTACTCAGGGTGCTGTGTGTTCAGTGCTCAGGGTGCTGGGTGCTCAGTACTCAGGGTGCTCGGTGCTTAGTACTCAGGGTGCTGGGTGCTCAGTGCTCGGGGTGCTGGGTGCTCAGTGCTCAGTACTCAGGGTGCTGGGTGCTCAGTGCTTAGGGTGCTGGGTGCTCAGTACTCAGGGTGCTCGGTGCTTAGTACTCAGGGTGCTGGTTGCTCAGTCCTCGGGGTGCTGGGTGCTCAGTGCTCAGTACTCAGGGTGCTGGTTGCTCAGTGCTCGGGGTGCTGGGTGCTCAGTGCTCAGTACTCAGGGTGCTGGGTGCTCAGTGCTCAGGGTGCTCGGTGCTCAGTGCTCAGGGTGCTCAGTGCTCGGGGTGCTCGGAGCTCAGTACTCAGGGTGCTGGGTGCTCAGTGCTCGGGGTGCTCGGTGCTCAGTACTCAGGGTGCTGGGTGCTCAGTGCTCAGTACTCAGGGTGCTGGGTGCTCAGTGCTCAGGGTGCTGTGTGCTCAGTGCTCAGGGTGCTGGGTGCTCAGTGCTCAGGGTGGTGGGTACTCAGTGCTCAGGGTGCTGGGTGCTCAGTACTCAGGGTGCTGGGTGCTCAGTACTCAGGGTGCTGGGTGCTCAGTGCTCGGGGTGCTCGGTGCTCAGTGCTCAAGGTGCTGGGTGCTCAGTACTCAGGTTGCTCATTGCTCAGGGTGCTGGGTGCTCAGAAGTCAGGGTGCTGGGTGCTCAGTGCTCAGGGTGCTCGGTGCTCGGGGCGCTGGGTGCTCAGTGCTCAGGGTGCTTGTAGCTCAGTACTCAGGGTGCTGGGTGCTCAGTGCTCGGGGTGCTCGGTTCTCAGTACTCAGGGTGCTGGGTGCTCAGTGCTCGGGGTGCTCGGTGCTCAGTACGTTGGGTGCTCACTACTCAGGGTGCTGGGTGCTCAGTCCTCAGTTTGCTGGGTGCTCAGTGCTCAGGGTGCTGGGTGCTCAGTGCTCAGGGTGCTGGGTGCTCAGTACTCAGGGTGCTGGGTGCTCAGTGCTCGGGGTGCTGGGTGCTCAGTGCTCAGGGTGCTGGGTGCTCAGTACTCAGGGTGTTGGGTGCTCAGTACTCGGAGTGCTGGGTGCTCAGTGCTCGCGGTGCTGGCTGCTCAGTACTCGGGTGCTGGGTGCTCAGTGCTCAGGGTGCTGGGTGCTCAGTGCTCGGGGTGCTGGGTGCTCAGTGCTAAGTACTCAGGGTGCTGGGTGCTCAGTGCCCGGGGTGCTGGGTGCTCAGTGCTCAGTACTCAGGGTGCTGGGTGCTCAGTGCTCAGGGTGCTGGGTGCTCAGTGCTCAGGGTGCTGGGTGCTCAGTGCTCGGGGTGCTGGGTGCTCAGTGCTCAGTACTCAGGGTGCTGGGTGCTCAGTGCTCGGTGTGCTGGGTGCTCAGTGCTCAGTACTCAGGGTGCTGGGTGCTCAGTGCTCAGGGTGCTGGGTGCTCAGTGCTCAGGGTGCTGGGTGCTCAGTACTCAGGGTGCTGGGTGCTCAGTACTCCGGGTGCTGGGTGCTCAGTTCTCGGGGTGCTCGGTGCTCAGTACTCAGTGATCAGGGTGCTCAGTGCTCAGGGTGCTGGGTGCTCAGTGCTCAGGGTGCTGGGTGCTCAGTGCTCAGGGTGCTGGGTGCTCAGTACTCAGTGTGCTGGATGCTCAGTGCTCGGGGTGCTGGGTGCTCAGTGCTCAGGGTGCTGGGTGCTCAGTACTCAGGGTGCTGGGTGCTCAGTACTCGGGGTGCTGGGTGCTCAGTACTCAGGGTGCTGGGTGCTCAGTACTCAGGGTGCTGGGTGCTCAGTACTCGGGTGTTGGGTGCTCAGTGCTCAGGGTGCTGGGTGCTCAGTGCTCGGGGTGCTGGGTGCTCAGTGCTCAGTACTCAGGGTGCTGGGTGCTCAGTGCTCGGGGTGCTGGGTGCTCAGTGCTCAGTATTCAGGGTGATGGGTGCTTAGTGCTCAGGGTGCTGGGTGCTCAGTGCTCAGGGTGCTGGGTACTCAGTGCTCAGGGTGCTGGGTGCTCAGTACTCAGGGTGCTCAGTGCTCAGTACTCGGGGTGCTGGGTGCTCAGTGCTCGGGGTGCTGGGTGCTCAGTGCTCAGTACTCAGGGTGCTGGGTGCTCAGTGCTCAGGGTGCTGGGTGCTCAGTGCTCAGGGTGCTGGGTGCTCAGTGCTCAGTACTCAGGGTGCTGGGTGCTCAGTACTCGGGTGCTGGGTGCTCAGTGCTCAGGGTGCTGGGTGCTCAGTGCCCAGGGTGCTGGGTGCTCAGTGCTCAGTACTCAGGGTGCTGTGTGCTCAGTGCTCGGGGTGCTGGGTGCTCAGTGCTCAGTACTCAGGGTGCTGGGTGCTCAGTGCTCGGGGTGCTGGTTGCTCAGTGCTCAGGGTGCTGGGTGCTCAGTGCTCGGGGTGCTGGGTGCTCAGTACTCAGGGTGCTGGGTGCTCAGTACTCAGGGTGCTGGGTGCTCAGTGCTCGGGGTGCTGGGTGCTCAGTGCTCGGGGTGCAGGGTGCTCAGTGCTCGGGGTGCTGGGTGCTCAGTGCTCAGTACTCAGGGTGCTGGGTGCTCAGTGCATGGGGTGCTGGGTGCTCAGTGCTCAGTACTCAGGGTGCTGGGTGCTCAGTGCTCGGGGTGCTGGGTGCTCAGTGCTCAGTACTCAGGGTGCTGGGTGCTCAGTGCTCGGGGTGCTGGGTGCTCAGTGCTCAGGGTGCTGGGTGCTCAGTGCTCAGGGTGCTGGGTGCTCACTGCTCGGGGTGCTGTGTGCTCAGTGCTCGGGGTGCTGGGTGCTCAGTGCTCGGGGTGCTCGGTGCTCAGTACTCAGGGTGCTGTGTACTCAGTACTCAGGGTGCTGGGTGCTCGGTGCTCGGGGTGCTCAGTACTCAGGGTGCTGTGTGTTCAGTGCTCAAGGTGCTGGGTGCTCAGTATTCAGGGTGATCATTGCTCACGGTGCTGGGTGCTCAGTACTCAGGGTGCTGGGTGCTCAGTACACAGGGTGCTCAGTGCTCAGTACTCAGGGTGCTCAGTGCTCAGTACTAAGGGTGCTCAGTGCTCAGGGTGCTGGGTGCTCAGTGCTCTGGGTGCTCGGTGCTCAGTACTCAGTGTGCTGGGTGCTAAGTGCTCAGGGTGCTGGGTGCTCAGTGCTCAGGGTGCTGGGTGCTCACTCCTCAGGGTGCTTGGTGCTCAGTACTCAGGTTGCTGGGTGCTCAGTACTCGGGGTGCTCAGTGCTCAGTACTCAGGGTGCTGGGTGCTCAGTTCTCAGGGTGCTCGGTGCTCAGTACTCGGGGTGCTCAGTGCTCAGTACTCAGGGTGCTGGGTGCTCAGTGCTCAAGGTGCTGGGTGCTCAGTACTCAGGGTGCTGGGTGCTCGGTGCTCAGTATGCTGGGTGCTCAGTACTCAGGGTGCTGGGTGCTCAGTACTCAGGGTGCTGGGTGCTCAGTACTCAGGGTGCTCAGTGCTCAGTACTCAGGGTGCTGGGTGCTCAGTGCTCAGGGTGCTGTGTGCTCAGTGGTCAGGGTGCTCGGTGCTCAGTACTCATGGTGCTGGGTGCTCATTCTCGGGGTGCTGGGTGCTCAGTACTCAGGTTGCTGGGTGCTCAGTGCTCGGGGTGCTGGGTGCTCAGTGCTCGGGGTGCTCAGTGCTCAGTACTCAGGGTGCTGGGTGCTCAGTGCTCAGGGTGCTGGGTGCTCAGTACTCAGGGTGCTGGGTGTTCAGTACTCAGGGTGCTTAGTGCTCGGGGAGCTTTGTGCTCAGTACTCAGGGTGCTGGGTGCTCAGTGCTCGGGGTGCTCAGTGCTCAGTACTCAAGGTAATGGGTGCTCAGTGCTCAGGGTGCTGGGTGCTCAGTACTCAGGGTGCTCAGTGCTCAGTACTCGGTGTGCTGGGTGCTCAGTGCTCAGGGTGCTCAGTGCTCAGTGCTCGGGGTGCTGGGTGCTCAGTTCTCGGGGTGCTTGGTGCTCAGTACTCGGGGTGCTGTGTGCTCAGTGCTCAGGGTGCTGGGTGCTCAGTGCTCAGGGTGCTGGGTGCTCAGTGCTCAGGGTGCTGGGTTCTCAGTGCTCGGGGTGCTCGGTGCTCAGTATTCAGGGTGCTGGGTGCTCAGTACTCAGGGTGCTGGGTGCTCAGTACTCAGGGTGCTGGGTGCTCAGTACTCAGGGTTCTGGGTGCTCAGTGCTCAGGGTGCTGGGTGCTCAGTACTCAGGGTGCTGGGTGCTCAGTACTCAGGGTGCTCAGTGCTCACGGTGCTTTGTACTCAGTGCTCAGTGCACAGGGTGCTGGGTGCTCATTGCTCAGTGCTCAGCGTGCTGTTTGCTCAGTCCTCGGGGTGCTGTGTGCTCAGTTCTCTGGGTGCTCAGTGCTCAGTCCTCAGGGTGCTGGGTGCTCAGTACTCAGGGTGCTGGGTGCTCAGTACTCAGGGAGCTCAGTGCTCGGGGTGCAGGGTGCTCAGTACTCAGGGTGCTGGGTGCTCAGTACTCAGGGTGCTCAGTCCTCGGGGTGCGGGGTGCTCAGTACTCAAGGTGCTGGGTGCTCAGTGCTCAGGGTGCTGGGTGCTCAGTGCTCGGGGTGCTGGGTGCTCAGTACTCAGGGTGCTCAGTGCTCAATGCTCGGGGTGCTCGGTGCTCAGTACAAAGGGTGCTGGGTGCTCAGTACTCAGGGTGCTGGGTGCTCAGTGCTCAGGGTGCTCGGTGCTCAGTACTCAGGGTGCTGTGTTCTCATTCTCGGGGTTCTGGGTGCACAGTGCTCGGGGTGCTGGGTGCTCAGTGCTCGGGGTGCTGGGTGCTCAGTACTCAGGGTGCTGGGTGCTCAGTGCTCGGTGTGCTCGGTGCTCAGTGCTCAGTGTGCTGGGTGCTCAGTCCTCGAGGTGCTCCGTGCTCAGTGCTCGGGGTGCTGGGTGCTCAGTACTCAGGGTGCTGGGTGCTCAGTTCTCAGCGTGCTCAGTGCTCAGGGTGCTGGGTGCTCAGTGCTCGGGGTGCTCGGTGCTCAGTACTCAGGGTGCTGGGTGCTCAGTGCTCGGGGTGCTGGGTGCTCAGTGCTCAGTACTCAGGGTGCTGGGTGCTCAGTGCTCAGGGTGCTGTGTGCTCAGTGCTCAGGGTGCTGGGTGCTCAGTGCTCAGGGTGGTGGGTACTCAGTGCTCAGGGTGCTGGGTGCTCAGTACTCAGGGTGCTGGGTGCTCAGTACTCAGGGTGCTGGGTGCTCAGTGCTCGGGGTGCTCGGTGCTCAGTGCTCAAGGTGCTGGGTGCTCAGTACTCAGGTTGCTCATTGCTCAGGGTGCTGGGTGCTCAGTAGTCAGGGTGCTGGGTGCTCAGTGCTCAGGGTGCTCGGTGCTCGGGGCGCTGGGTGCTCAGTGCTCAGGGTGCTTGGAGCTCAGTACTCAGGGTGCTGGGTGCTCAGTGCTCGGGGTGCTCGGTTCTCAGTACTCAGGGTGCTCGGTGCTCAGTACGTTGGGTGCTCACTACTCAGGGTGCTGGGTGCTCAGTGCTCAGTTTGCTGGGTGCTCAGTGCTCAGGGTGCTGGGTGCTCAGTGCTCAGGGTGCTGGGTGCTCAGTACTCAGGGTGCTGGGTGCTCAGTGCTCAGGGTGCTGGGTGCTCAGTGCTCAGGGTGCTGGGTGCTCAGTACTCATGGTGTTGGGTGCTCAGTACTCGGAGTGCTGGGTGCTCAGTGCTCGCGGTGCTGGGTGCTCAGTACTCGGGTGCTGGGTGCTCAGTGCTCAGGGTGCTGGGTGCTCAGTGCTCGGGGTGCTGGGTGCTCAGTGCTAAGTACTCAGGGTGCTGGGTGCTCAGTGCCCGGGGTGCTGGGTGCTCAGTGCTCAGTACTCAGGGTGCTGGGTGCTCAGTGCTCAGGGTGCTGGGTGCTCAGTGCTCAGGGTGCTGGGTGCTCAGTGCTCGGGGTGCTGGGTGCTCAGTGCTCAGTACTCAGGGTGCTGGGTGCTCAGTGCTCGGTGTGCTGGGTGCTCAGTGCTCAGTACTCAGGGTGCTGGGTGCTCAGTGCTCAGGGTGCTGGGTGCTCAGTGCTCAGGGTGCTGGGTGCTCAGTACTCAGGGTGCTGGGTGCTCAGTACTCCGGGTGCTGGGTGCTCAGTTCTCGGGGTGCTCGGTGCTCAGTACTCAGTGATCAGGGTGCTCAGTGCTCAGGGTGCTGGGTGCTCAGTGCTCAGGGTGCTGGGTGCTCAGTGCTCAGGCTGCTGGGTGCTCAGTACTCAGTGTGCTGGGTGCTCAGTGCTCGGGGTGCTGGGTGCTCAGTGCTCAGGGTGCTGGGTGCTCAGTACTCAGGGTGCTGGGTGCTCAGTACTCGGGGTGCTGGGTGCTCAGTACTCAGGGTGCTGGGTGCTCAGTACTCAGGGTGCTGGGTGCTCAGTACTCGGGTGTTGGGTGCTCAGTGCACAGGGTGCTGGGTGCTCAGTGCTCGGGGTGCTGGGTGCTCAGTGCTCAGTACTCAGGGTGCTGGGTGCTCAGTGCTCGGGGTGCTGGGTGCTCAGTGCTCAGTACTCAGGGTGATGGGTGCTCAGTGCTCAGGGTGCTGGGTGCTCAGTGCTCAGGGTGCTGGGTACTCAGTGCTCAGGGTGCTCAGTGCTCAGTACTCAGGGTGCTCAGTGCTCAGTACTCGGGGTGCTGGGTGCTCAGTGCTCGGGGTGCTGGGTGCTCAGTGCTCAGGGTGCTGGGTGCTCAGTGCTCAGTACTCAGGGTGCTGGGTGCTCAGTACTCGGGTGCTGGGTGCTCAGTGCTCAGGGTGCTGGGTGCTCAGTGCTCAGGGTGCTGGGTGCTCAGTGCTCAGTACTCAGGGTGCTGTGTGCTCAGTGCTCGGGGTGCTGGGTGCTCAGTGCCCAGTACTCAGGGTGCTGGGTGCTCAGTGCTCGGGGTGCTGGTTGCTCAGTGCTCAGGGTGCTGGGTGCTCAGTGCTCAGTGTGCTGGGTGCTCAGTGCTCGGGGTGCTGGGTGCTCAGTACTCAGGGTGCTGGGTGCTCAGTGCTCGGGGTGCTGGGTGCTCAGTACTCAGGGTGCTGGGTGCTCAGTACTCCGGGTGCTGGGTGCTCAGTTCTCGGGGTGCTCGGTGCTCAGTACTCAGTGATCAGGGTGCTCAGTGCTCAGGGTGCTGGGTGCTCAGTGCTCAGGGTGCTGGGTGCTCAGTGCTCAGGCTGCTGGGTGCTCAGTACTCAGTGTGCTGGGTGCTCAGTGCTCGGGGTGCTGGGTGCTCAGTGCTCAGGGTGCTGGGTGCTCAGTACTCAGGGTGCTGGGTGCTCAGTACTCGGGGTGCTGGGTGCTCAGTACTCAGGGTGCTGGGTGCTCAGTACTCAGGGTGCTGGGTGCTCAGTACTCGGGTGTTGGGTGCTCAGTGCACAGGGTGCTGGGTGCTCAGTGCTCGGGGTGCTGGGTGCTCAGTGCTCAGTACTCAGGGTGCTGGGTGCTCAGTGCTCGGGGTGCTGGGTGCTCAGTGCTCAGTACTCAGGGTGATGGGTGCTCAGTGCTCAGGGTGCTGGGTGCTCAGTGCTCAGGGTGCTGGGTACTCAGTGCTCAGGGTGCTCAGTGCTCAGTACTCAGGGTGCTCAGTGCTCAGTACTCGGGGTGCTGGGTGCTCAGTGCTCGGGGTGCTGGGTGCTCAGTGCTCAGTACTCAGGGTGCTGGGTGCTCAGTGCTCAGGGTGCTGGGTGCTCAGTGCTCAGGGTGCTGGGTGCTCAGTGCTCAGTACTCAGGGTGCTGGGTGCTCAGTACTCGGGTGCTGGGTGCTCAGTGCTCAGGGTGCTGGGTGTTCAGTGCTCAGGGTGCTGGGTGCTCAGTGCTCAGTACTCAGGGTGCTGTGTGCTCAGTGCTCGGGGTGCTGGGTGCTCAGTGCCCAGTACTCAGGGTGCTGGGTGCTCAGTGCTCGGGGTGCTGGTTGCTCAGTGCTCAGGGTGCTGGGTGCTCAGTGCTCAGTGTGCTGGGTGCTCAGTGCTCGGGGTGCTGGGTGCTCAGTACTCAGGGTGCTGGGTGCTCAGTGCTCGGGGTGCTGGGTGCTCAGTACTCAGGGTGCTGGGTGCTCAGTACTCAGGGTGCTGGGTGCTCAGTGCTCGGGGTGCTGGGTGCTCAGTGCTCGGGGTGCAGGGTGCTCAGTGCTCGGGGTGCTGGGTGCTCAGTGCTCAGTACTCAGGGTGCTGGGTGCTCAGTGCATGGGGTGCTGGGTGCTCAGTGCTCAGTACTCAGGGTGCTGGGTGCTCAGTGCTCGGGGTGCTGGGTGCTCAGTGCTCAGTACTCAGGGTGCTGGGTGCTCAGTGCTCGGGGTGCTGGGTGCTCAGTGCTCAGGGTGCTGGGTGCTCAGTGCTCAGGGTGCTGGGTGCTCACTGCTCGGGGTGCTGTGTGCTCAGTGCTCGGGGTGCTGGGTGCTCAGTGCTCGGGGTGCTCGGTGCTCAGTACTCAGGGTGCTGGGTACTCAGTACTCAGGGTGCTGGGTGCTCGGTGCTCGGGGTGCTCAGTACTCAGGGTGCTGTGTGTTCAGTGCTCAAGGTGCTGGGTGCTCAGTATTCAGGGTGATCATTGCTCAGGGTGCTGGGTGCTCAGTACTCAGGGTGCTCGGTGCTCAGTACACAGGGTGCTCAGTGCTCAGTACTCAGGGTGCTCAGTGCTCAGTACTAAGGGTGCTCAGTGCTCAGGGTGCTGGGTGCTCAGTGCTCTGGGTGCTCGGTGCTCAGTACTCAGTGTGCTGGGTGCTAAGTGCTCAGGGTGCTGGGTGCTCAGTGCTCAGGGTGCTGGGTGCTCACTCCTCAGGGTGCTTGGTGCTCAGTACTCAGGTTGCTGGGTGCTCAGTACTCGGGGTGCTCAGTGCTCAGTACTCAGGGTGCTGGGTGCTCAGTGCTCAGGGTGCTCGGTGCTCAGTACTCGGGGTGCTCAGTGCTCAGTACTCAGGGTGCTGGGTGCTCAGTGCTCAAGGTGCTGGGTGCTCAGTACTCAGGGTGCTGGGTGCTCGGTGCTCAGTACGCTGGGTGCTCAGTACTCAGGGTGCTGGGTGCTCAGTACTCAGGGTGCTGGGTGCTCAGTACTCAGGGTGCTCAGTGCTCAGTACTCAGGGTGCTGGGTGCTCAGTGCTCAGGGTGCTGTGTGCTCAGTGGTCAGGGTGCTCGGTGCTCAGTACTCCTGGTGCTGGGTGCTCATTCTCGGGGTGCTGGGTGCTCAGTACTCAGGTTGCTGGGTGCTCAGTGCTCGGGGTGCTGGGTGCTCAGTGCTCGGGGTGCTCAGTGCTCAGTACTCAGGGTGCTGGGTGCTCAGTGCTCAGGGTGCTGGGTGCTCAGTACTCAGGGTGCTGGGTGTTCAGTACTCAGGGTGCTTAGTGCTCGGGGAGCTTTGTGCTCAGTACTCAGGGTGCTGGGTGCTCAGTGCTCGGGGTGCTCAGTGCTCAGTACTCAAGGTAATGGGTGCTCAGTGCTCAGGGTGCTGGGTGCTCAGTACTCAGGGTGCTCAGTGCTCAGTACTCGGTGTGCTGGGTGCTCAGTGCTCAGGGTGCTCAGTGATCAGTGCTCGGGGTGCTGGGTGCTCAGTTCTCGGGGTGCTTGGTGCTCAGTACTCGGGGTGCTGTGTGCTCAGTGCTCAGGGTGCTGGGTGCTCAGTGCTCAGGGTGCTGGGTGCTCAGTGCTCAGGGTGCTGGGTTCTCAGTGCTCGGGGTGCTCGGTGCTCAGTATTCAGGGTGCTGGGTGCTCAGTACTCAGGGTGCTGCGTGCTCAGTACTCAGGGTGCTGGGTGCTCAGTACTCAGGGTTCTGGGTGCTCAGTGCTCAGGGTGCTGGGTGCTCAGTACTCAGGGTGCTGGGTGCTCAGTACTCAGGGTGCTCAGTGCTCACGGTGCTTTGTGCTCAGTGCTCAGTGCACAGGGTGCTGGGTGCTCATTGCTCAGTGCTCAGCGTGCTGTTTGCTCAGTCCTCGGGGTGCTGTGTGCTCAGTTCTCTGGGTGCTCAGTGCTCAGACCTCAGGGTGCTGGGTGCTCAGTACTCAGGGTGCTGGGTGCTCAGTACTCAGGGAGCTCAGTGCTCAGGGTGCAGGGTGCTCAGTACTCAGGGTGCTGGGTGCTCAGTACTCAGGGTGCTCAGTCCTCGGGGTGCGGGGTGCTCAGTACTCAAGGTGCTGGGTGCTCAGTGCTCAGGGTGCTGGGTGCTCAGTGCTCGGGGTGCTGGGTGCTCAGTACTCAGGGTGCTCAGTGCTCAATGCTCGGGGTGCTCGGTGCTCAGTACAAAGGGTGCTGGGTGCTCAGTACTCAGGGTGCTGGGTGCTCAGTGCTCAGGGTGCTCGGTGCTCAGTACTCAGGGTGCTGTGTGCTCATTCTCGGGGTTCTGGGTGCACAGTGCTCGGGGTGCTGGGTGCTCAGTGCTCGGGGTGCTGGGTGCTCAGTACTCAGGGTGCTGGGTGCTCAGTGCTCGGTGTGCTCGGTGCTAAGTGCTCAGTGTGCTGGGTGCTCAGTCCTCGAGGTGCTCCGTGCTCAGTGCTCGGGGTGCTGGGTGCTCAGTACTCAGGGTGCTGGGTGCTCAGTTCTCAGCGTGCTCAGTGCTCAGGGTGCTGGGTGCTCAGTGCTCGGTGTGCTCGGTTCTCAGTACTCAGAGTGCTGGGTGCTCATTGCTCGGGGTGCTGGGTGCTCAGTGCTCAGGGTGCTGGGTGCTCAGTACTCAGGGTGTTGGGTGCTAAGTGCTCGGGGTGCTGGGTGCTCAGGACTCAGGGTGCTGGGTGCTCAGTGCTCGGGGTGATCGGTGCACAGTACTCAGGGTGCTTGGTGCTCAGTGCTCGGGGTGCTCGGTGCTCAGTACTCAGGGTGCTGGGTGCTCAGTGCTCGGGGTGCTTGGTGCTCAGTGCTCAGTGTGCTCGGTGCTCAGTACTCAGGGTGCTGGGTGCTCAGTTCTCGGGGTGCTGGGTGCTCAGTACTCAGGGTGCTGGGTGCTCAGTGCTCAGGGTGCTGGGTGCTCAGTGCTCGGGGTGCTGGGTGCTCAGTGCTCGGGGTTCTGGGTGCTCAGTGCTCGGGGTGCTGGGTGCTCAGTGCTCGGGGTGCTGGGTGCTCAGTGCTCGGGGTGCTTCGTGCTCAGTACTCGGGGTGCTGGGTGCTCAGTGCTCAGGGTGCTGGATCTCAGTGCTCGGGGTACTGGGTACTCAGTGCTCAGTACACAGGGCGCTGAGTGCTCAGTGGTCGGGGTGCTGGGTGCTCAATGCTCAGTACTCAGGGTGATGGTTGCTCAGTGCTTGGGGTGCTGGGTGCTCAGTGCTCGGGGTGCTCGCTGCTCAGTACTCAGGGTTCTCAGTGCTCAGTTCTCAGGGTGCTGGGTGCTCAGTACTCAGGGTGCTCAGTGCTCAGTACTCGGGGTGCTGGGTGCTCAGTACTCAGGGTGCTCAGTGCTCAGTACTCGGGGTGCTGGGTGCTCAGTGCTCAGGGTGCTCAGTGCTCAGTGCTCGGTGTGCTGGGTGCTCAGTGCTCGGGGTGCTGGGTGCTCAGTGCTCGGAGTTCTGGGTGCTCAGTACTCAGGGTGCTGGGTGCTCAGTTCTCAGGGTGCTGGGTGCTCAGTAGTCAGGGTGATGGGTGCTCAGTATTCAGGGTGCTGGGTGCTCAGTGCTCAGGGTGCTCGGTGCTCAGTACTCATGGTGCTGGGTACTCAGTGCTCAGGGTGCTCATTCTCGGGGTGCTGGGTGCTCAGTACTCAGGGTGCTGGGTGCTCAGTGCTCGGGGTTCTGGGTGCTCAGTGCTTGGTGTGCTCGGTGCTCAGTACTCAGGGTGCTCAGTGCTCGGGGAGCTCGGTGCTCAGTACTCAGGGTGCTGGGTGCTCAGTGCTCGGGGTCCTGGATGCTCAGTACTCAGGGTGCTGGGTGCTCAGTGCTCAGGGTGCTGGGTGATAAGTACTCAGGGTGCTCGGTGCTCAGTACTAAGGGTGCTGGGTGCTCAGTGCTCAGGGTGCTGGGTGCTCAGTACTCAGGGTGCTCAGTGCTCAGTACTCGGGGTGCTGGGTGCTCAGTGCTCAGGGTACTCAGTGCTCAGTGCTCGGTGTGCTGGGTGCTCAGTGCTCGGGGTGCTGGGTGCTCAGTACTCAGGGTGCTCAGTGCTCAGTACTCGGTGTGCTGGTTGCTCAGTGCTCAGGGTGCTGGGTGCTCAGTGCTCAGGGTGCTCGGTGCTCAGTACTCGGGGTGCTGGGTGCTCATTCTCGGGGTGCTGGGTGCTCAGTGCTCGGGGTGCTTGGTGCTCAGTACTCAGGGTGCTGGGTGCTCAGTGCTCAGGGTGCTGGGTGCTCAGTACTCAGGGTGCTGTGTGCTCAGTGCTCAGGGTGCTGGGTGCTCAGTACTCAGGGTTCTGGGTGTTAAGTGCTCAGGGTGCTGGGTGCTCAGTACTCAGGGTGCTGGGAGCTCAGTGCTCAGGGTGATCGGTGCTCAGTACTCAGGGTGCTCAGTACTCAGGGTGCTGGGTGCTCAGTGCTCGGGGTGCTGGGTGCTCAGTACTGAGGGTGCTGGGTGCTCAGTGCTTTGGGTTCTGGGTGCTCAGTGCTCAGGGTGATCGCTGCTCAGTACTCAGGGTGCTGGGTGCTCAGTGCTCAGGGTGCTGGGTGCTCAGTCCTCAGGGTGCTCAGTGCTCAGGGCGCTGGGTGCTCAGTGCTCGGGGTGCTGGGTGCTCAGTACTCAGGGTGCTGAGTGCTCAGTACTCAATGTGCTGGGTGCTCAGTACTCAGGGTGCTGGGTGCTCAGTGCTCAGGGTGCTGGGTGATCGGTGCTCAGTGCTCAGGGTGCTGGGTGCAGAGTACTCAGGGTGCTGGGTGCTAAGTGCTCGGGGTGCTGGGTGCACAGTACTCAGGGTGCTCCGTGCTCAGTACTCAGGGTGCTGGGTGCTCATTGCTCGGGGTGCTCGGTGCTCAGTACACAGGGTGCTGGGTGCTCAGTGCTCGGGGTGCTCGGTGCTCAGTACTCAGGGTGCTGGGTGTTCAGTGCTCGGGGTGCTGGGTTCTCAGTACACAGGGTGCTGGGTGCTCAGTGCTCGGTGTGCTGGGTGCTCAGTGCTCGGGGTGCTGGGTGCTCAGTGCTCGGAGTTCTGGGTGCTCAGTACTCAGGGTGCTGGGTGCTCAGTGCTCAGGGTGCTGGGTGCTCAGTAGTCAGGGTGCTGGGTGCTCAGTATTCAGGGTGCTGGGTGCTCAGTGCTCAGGGTGCTCGGTGCTCAGTACTCATGGTGCTGGGTACTCAGTGCTCAGGGTGCTCATTCTCGGGGTGCTGGGTGCTCAGTACTCAGGGTGCTGGGTGCTCAGTGCTCGGGGTTCTGGGTGCTCAGTGCTTGGTGTGCTCGGTGCTCAGTACTCAGGGTGCTCAGTGCTCGGGGAGCTCGGTGCTCAGTACTCAGGGTGCTGGGTGCTCAGTGCTCGGGGTCCTGGATGCTCAGTACTCAGGGTGCTGGGTGCTCAGTGCTCAGGGTGCTGGGTGATAAGTACTCAGGGTGCTCGGTGCTCAGTACTAAGGGTGCTGGGTGCTCAGTGCTCAGGGTGCTGGGTGCTCAGTACTCAGGGTGCTCAGTGCTCAGTACTCGGGGTGCTGGGTGCTCAGTGCTCAGGGTACTCAGTGCTCAGTGCTCGGTGTGCTGGGTGCTCAGTGCTCGGGGTGCTGGGTGCTCAGTACTCAGGGTGCTCAGTGCTCAGTACTTGGTGTGCTGGTTGCTCAGTGCTCAGGGTGCTGGGTGCTCAGTGCTCAGGGTGCTCGGTGCTCAGTACTCGGGGTGCTGGGTGCTCATTCTCGGGGTGCTGGGTGCTCAGTGCTCGGGGTGCTTGGTGCTCAGTACTCAGGGTGCTGGGTGCTCAGTGCTCAGGGTGCTGGGTGCTCAGTACTCAGGGTGCTGTGTGCTCAGTGCTCAGGGTGCTGGGTGCTCAGTACTCAGGGTTCTGGGTGTTAAGTGCTCAGGGTGCTGGGTGCTCAGTACTCAGGGTGCTGGGAGCTCAGTGCTCAGGGTGATCGGTGCTCAGTACTCAGGGTGCTCAGTACTCAGGGTGCTGGGTGCTCAGTGCTCGGGGTGCTGGGTGCTCAGTACTGAGGGTGCTGGGTGCTCAGTGCTTTGGGTTCTGGGTGCTCAGTGCTCAGGGTGATCGCTGCTCAGTACTCAGGGTGCTGGGTGCTCAGTGCTCAGGGTGCTGGGTGCTCAGTCCTCAGGGTGCTCAGTGCTCAGGGCGCTGGGTGCTCAGTGCTCGGGGTGCTGGGTGCTCAGTACTCAGGGTGCTGAGTGCTCAGTACTCAATGTGCTGGGTGCTCAGTACTCAGGGTGCTGGGTGCTCAGTGCTCAGGGTGCTGGGTGATCGGTGCTCAGTGCTCAGGGTGCTGGGTGCAGAGTACTCAGGGTGCTGGGTGCTAAGTGCTCGGGGTGCTGGGTGCACAGTACTCAGGGTGCTCCGTGCTCAGTACTCAGGGTGCTGGGTGCTCATTGCTCGGGGTGCTCGGTGCTCAGTACACAGGGTGCTGGGTGCTCAGTGCTCGGGGTGCTCGGTGCTCAGTACTCAGGGTGCTGGGTGTTCAGTGCTCGGGGTGCTGGGTGCTCAGTACACAGGGTGCTGGGTGCTCAGTACTCGGGTGCTGGGTGCTCAGTGCTCAGGGTGCTGGGTGCTCAGTGCTCAGGGTGCTGGGTGCTCAGAGCTCAGTGCTCAGGGTGCTGGGTGCTCAGTGCTCGGGGTGCTGGGTGCTCAGTGCTCGGGGTTCTGGGTGCTCAGTGCTCGGGGTGCTGGGTGCTCAGTGCTCGGGGTGCTGGGTGCTCAGTGCTCGGGGTGCTGGGTGCTCAGTGCTCGGGGTGCTTCGTGCTGAGTACTCGGGGTGCTGGGTGCTCAGTGCTCAGGGTGCTGGATCTCAGTGCTCGGGGTACTGGGTACTCAGTGCTCAGTACACAGGGCGCTGAGTGCTCAGTGCTCGGGGTGCTGGGTGCTCAATGCTCAGTACTCAGGGTGATGGTTGCTCAGTGCTTGGGGTGCTGGGTGCTCAGTGCTCGGGGTGCTCGCTGCTCAGTACTCAGGGTTCTCAGTGCTCAGTTCTCAGGGTGCTGGGTGCTCAGTACTCAGGGTGCTCAGTGCTCAGTACTCGGGGTGCTGGGTGCTCAGTACTCAGGGTGCTCAGTGCTCAGTACTCGGGGTGCTGGGTGCTCAGTGCTCAGGGTGCTCAGTGCTCAGTGCTCGGTGTGCTGGGTGCTCAGTGCTCGGGGTGCTGGGTGCTCAGTGCTCGGAGTTCTGGGTGCTCAGTACTCAGGGTGCTGGGTGCTCAGTGCTCAGGGTGCTGGGTGCTCAGTAGTCAGGGTGCTGGGTGCTCAGTATTCAGGGTGCTGGGTGCTCAGTGCTCAGGGTGCTCGGTGCTCAGTACTCATGGTGCTGGGTACTCAGTGCTCAGGGTGCTCATTCTCGGGGTGCTGGGTGCTCAGTACTCAGGGTGCTGGGTGCTCAGTGCTCGGGGTTCTGGGTGCTCAGTGCTTGGTGTGCTCGGTGCTCAGTACTCAGGGTGCTCAGTGCTCGGGGAGCTCGGTGCTCAGTACTCAGGGTGCTGGGTGCTCAGTGCTCGGGGTCCTGGATGCTCAGTACTCAGGGTGCTGGGTGCTCAGTGCTCAGGGTGCTGGGTGATAAGTACTCAGGGTGCTCGGTGCTCAGTACTCAGGGTGCTGGGTGCTCAATGCTCAGGGTGCTGGGTGCTCAGTACTCAGGGTGCTCAGTGCTCAATACTCGGGGTGCTGGGTGCTCAGTGCTCAGGGTACTCAGTGCTCAGTGCTCGGTGTGCTGGGTGCTCAGTGCTCGGGGTGCTGGGTGCTCAGTACTCAGGGTGCTCAGTGCTCAGTACACGGTGTGCTGGTTGCTCAGTGCTCAGGGTGCTGGGTGCTCAGTGCTCAGGGTGCTCGGTGCTCAGTACTCGGGGTGCTGGGTGCTCATTCTCGGGGTGCTGGGTGCTCAGTGCTCGGGGTGCTTGGTGCTCAGTACTCAGGGTGCTGGGTGCTCAGTGCTCAGGGTGCTGGGTGCTCAGTACTCAGGGTGCTGTGTGCTCAGTGCTCAGGGTGCTGGGTGCTCAGTACTCAGGGTTCTGGGTGTTAAGTGCTCAGGGTGCTGGGTGCTCAGTACTCAGGGTGCTGGGAGCTCAGTGCTCAGGGTGATCGGTGCTCAGTACTCAGGGTGCTCAGTACTCAGGGTGCTGGGTGCTCAGTGCTCGGGGTGCTGGGTGCTCAGTACTGAGGGTGCTGGGTGCTCAGTGCTTTGGGTTCTGGGTGCTCAGTGCTCAGGGTGCTCGGTGCTCAGTACTCAGGGTGCTGTGTGCTCATTCTCGGGGTTCTGGGTGCACAGTGCTCGGGGTGCTGGGTGCTCAGTGCTCGGGGTGCTGGGTGCTCAGTACTCAGGGTGCTGGGTGCTCAGTGCTCGGTGTGCTCGGTGCTCAGTGCTCAGTGTGCTGGGTGCTCAGTCCTCGAGGTGCTCCGTGCTCAGTGCTCGGGGTGCTGGGTGCTCAGTACTCAGGGTGCTGGGTGCTCAGTTCTCAGCGTGCTCAGTGCTCAGGGTGCTGGGTGCTCAGTGCTCGGTGTGCTCGGTTCTCAGTACTCAGAGTGCTGGGTGCTCATTGCTCGGGGTGCTGGGTGCTCAGTGTTCAGGGTGCTGGGTGCTCAGTACTCAGGGTGTTGGGTGCTAAGTGCTCGGGGTGCTGGGTGCTCAGGACTCAGGGTGCTGGGTGCTCAGTGCTCGGGGTGATCGGTGCACAGTACTCAGGGTGCTTGGTGCTCAGTGCTCGGGGTGCTCGGTGCTCAGTACTCAGGGTGCTGGGTGCTCAGTGCTCGGGGTGCTTGGTGCTCAGTGCTCAGTGTGCTCGGTGCTCAGTACTCAGGGTGCTGGGTGCTCAGTGCTCGGGGTGCTGGGTGCTCAGTACTCAGGGTGCTGGGTGCTCAGTGCTCAGGGTGCTGGGTGCTCAGTGCTCGGGGTGCTGGGTGCTCAGTGCTCGGGGTTCTGGGTGCTCAGTGCTCGGGGTGCTGGGTGCTCAGTGCTCGGGGTGCTGGGTGCTCAGTGCTCGGGGTGCTGGGTGCTCAGTGCTCGGGGTGCTTCGTGCTCAGTACTCGGGGTGCTGGGTGCTCAGTGCTCAGGGTGCTGGATCTCAGTGCTCGGGGTACTGGGTACTCAGTGCTCAGTACACAGGGCGCTGAGTGCTCAGTGCTCGGGGTGCTGGGTGCTCAATGCTCAGTACTCAGGGTGATGGGTGCTCAGTGCTTGGGGTGCTGGGTGCTCAGTGCTCGGGGTGCTCGCTGCTCAGTACTCAGGGTTCTCAGTGCTCAGTTCTCAGGGTGCTGGGTGCTCAGTACTCAGGGTGCTCAGTGCTCAGTACTCGGGGTGCTGGGTGCTCAGTACTCAGGGTGCTCAGTGCTCAGTACTCGGGGTGCTGGGTGCTCAGTGCTCAGGGTGCTCAGTGCTCAGTGCTCGGTGTGCTGGGTGCTCAGTGCTCGGGGTGCTGGGTGCTCAGTGCTCGGAGTTCTGGGTGCTCAGTACTCAGGGTGCTGGGTGCTCAGTGCTCAGGGTGCTGGGTGCTCAGTAGTCAGGGTGCTGGGTGCTCAGTATTCAGGGTGCTGGGTGCTCAGTGCTCAGGGTGCTCGGTGCTCAGTACTCATGGTGCTGGGTACTCAGTGCTCAGGGTGCTCATTCTCGGGGTGCTGGGTGCTCAGTACTCAGGGTGCTGGGTGCTCAGTCCTCGGGGTTCTGGGTGCTCAGTGCTTGGTGTGCTCGGTGCTCAGTACTCAGGGTGCTCAGTGCTCGGGGAGCTCTGTGCTCAGTACTCAGGGTGCTGGGTGCTCAGTGCTCGGGGTCCTGGATGCTCAGTACTCAGGGTGCTGGGTGCTCAGTGCTCAGGGTGCTGGGTGATAAGTACTCAGGGTGCTCGGTGCTCAGTACTCAGGGTGCTGGGTGCTCAGTGCTCAGGGTGCTGGGTGCTCAGTACTCAGGGTGCTCAGTGCTCAGTACTCGGGGTGCTGGGTGCTCAGTGCTCAGGGTACTCAGTGCTCAGTGCTCGGTGTGCTGGGTGCTCAGTGCTCGGGGTGCTGGGTGCTCAGTACTCAGGGTGCTCAGTGCTCAGTACTCGGTGTGCTGGTTGCTCAGTGCTCAGGGTGCTGGGTGCTCAGTGCTCAGGGTGCTCGGTGCTCAGTACTCGGGGTGCTGGGTGCTCATTCTCGGGGTGCTGGGTGCTCAGTGCTCGGGGTGCTTGGTGCTCAGTACTCAGGGTGCTGGGTGCTCAGTGCTCAGGGTGCTGGGTGCTCAGTACTCAGGGTGCTGTGTGCTCAGTGCTCAGGGTGCTGGGTGCTCAGTACTCAGGGTTCTGGGTGTTAAGTGCTCAGGGTGCTGGGTGCTCAGTACTCAGGGTGCTGGGAGCTCAGTGCTCAGGGTGATCGGTGCTCAGTACTCAGGGTGCTCAGTACTCAGGGTGCTGGGTGCTCAGTGCTCGGGGTGCTGGGTGCTCAGGACTGAGGGTGCTGGGTGCTCAGTGCTTTGGGTTCTGGGTGCTCAGTGCTCAGGGTGATCGGTGCTCAGTACTCAGGGTGCTGGGTGCTCAGTGCTCAGGGTGCTGGGTGCTCAGTCCTCAGGGTGCTCAGTGCTCAGGGTGCTGGGTGCTCAGTGCTCGGGGTGCTGGGTGCTCAGTACTCAGGGTGCTGAGTGCTCAGTACTCAATGTGCTGGGTGCTCAGTACTCAGGGTGCTGGGTGCTCAGTGCTCAGGGTGCTGGGTGATCGGTGCTCAGTGCTCAGGGTGCTGGGTGCAGAGTACTCAGGGTGCTGGGTGCTAAGTGCTCGGGGTGCTGGGTGCACAGTACTCAGGGTGCTCCGTGCTCAGTACTCAGGGTGCTGGGTGCTCATTGCTCGGGGTGCTCGGTGCTCAGTACACAGGGTGCTGGGTGCTCAGTGCTCGGGGTGCTCGGTGCTCAGTACTCAGGGTGCTGGGTGTTCAGTGCTCGGGGTGCTGGGTGCTCAGTACACAGGGTGCTGGGTGCTCAGTACTCGGGTGCTGGGTGCTCAGTGCTCAGGGTGCTGGGTGCTCAGTGCTCAGGGTGCTGGGTGCTCAGAGCTCAGTACTCAGGGTGCTGGGTGCTCACTGCACGGGGTGCTGGGTGCTCAGTGCTCAGTACTCAGGGTGCTGAGTGCTCAGTGCTCGGGGTGCTGGATGCTCAGTGCACAGGGTGCTGGGTGCTCAGTGCTCAGGGTGCTGGGTGCTCAGTGCTCGGGGTGCTGGGTGCTCAGTGCTCAGGGTGCTGGGTGCTCAGTACTCAGGGTGCTGGGTGCTCAGTGCTCAGGGTGCTGGGTGCTCAGTGCTCAGTGTGCTGGGTGCTCAGTGCTCAGTACTCAGGGTGCTGGGTGCTCAGTGCTCAGTACTCAGGGTGCTGGGTGCTCAGTCCTCGGGGTGCTGGGTGCTCAGTGCTCAGTACTCAGGGTGCTGGGTGCTCAGTGCTCGGGGTGCTGGGTGCTCAGTGCTCAGTACTCAGGGTGCTGGGTGCTCAGTGCTCAGGGTGCTCGGTGCTCAGTGCTCAGGGTGCTCAGTGCTCGGGGTGCTCGGTGCTCAGTACTCAGGGTGCTGGGTGCTCAGTGCTCGGGGTGCTGGGTGCTCAGTGCTCAGTACTCAGGGTGCTGGGTGCTCAGTGCTCAGGGTGCTGTGTGCTCAGTGCTCAGGGTGCTGGGTGCTCAGTGCTCAGGGTGGTGGGTACTCAGTGCTCAGGGTGCTGGGTGCTCAGTACTCAGGGTGCTGGGTGCTCAGTGCTCGGGGTGCTATGTGCTCAGTGCTCGCGGTGCTGGGTGCTCAGTGCTCGGGGTGCTCGGTGCTCAGTACTCAGGGTGCTGGGTGCTCAGTGCTCGAGGTGCTCAGTACTCAGGGTGCTGTGTGTGCAGTGCTCAGGGTGCTGGGTGCTCAGTACTCAGGGTGCTTGGTGCTTAGTACTCAGTGTGCTGGGTGCTCAGTACTCCGGGTGCTGGGTGCTCAGTGCTCAAGGTGCTAGGTGCTCAGTACTCACTGTGCTCATTGCTCAGGGTGCAGGGTTCTCAGTACTCAGGGTGCTGGGTGCTCAGTGCTCAGGGTGCTCGGTGCTCGGGGCGCTGGGTGCTCAGTGCTCGGGGTGCTCGGAGCTCAGTACTCAGGGTGCTGGGTGCTCAGTGCTCAGGGTGCTGGGTGCTCAGTACTCAGGGTGCTGGGTGCTCAGTGCTCGGGGTGCTCGGTGCTCAGTACGTTGGGTGCTCAGTACTCAGGGTGCTGGGTGCTCAGTGCTCGGGGTGCTGGGTGCTCAGTGCTCAGGGTGCTGGGTGCTCAGTACTCAGGGTGCTGGGTGCTCAGTACTCGGGGTGCTGGGTGCTCAGTACTCAGGGTGGTGGGTGCTCAGTACTCAGGGTGCTTGGTGCTAAGTACTCGGGTGCTGGGTGCTCAGTGCTCAGGGTGCTGGGTGCTCAGTGCTCGGGGTGCTGGGTGCTCAGTGCTCATTACTCAGTGTGCTGGGTGCTCAGTGCTCGGGGTGCTGGGTGCTCAGTGCTCAGTACTCGGGGTGATGGGTGCTCAGTGCTCAGTGCTCAGGGTGCTGTGTGCTCAGTGCTCAGGGTGCTGGGTGCTCAGTGCTCAGGGTGCTGGGTACTCAGTGCTCAGGGTGCTGGGTGCTCAGTACTCAGGGTGCTGGGTGCTCAGTACTCAGGGTCCTGGGTGCTCAGTTCTCGGGGTGCTGGGTGCTCAGTGCTCACGGTGCTGGGTGCTCAGTGCTCGGGGTGCTCGGTGCTCAGTACTCAGGGTGCTGGGTGCTCAGTGCTCGAGGTGCTCAGTACTCAGGGTGCTGTGTGTTCAGTGCTCAGGGTGCTGGGTGCTCAGTACTCAGGGTGCTCGGTGCTTAGTACTCAGGGTGCTGGGTGCTCAGTGCTCGGGGTGCTCGGTGCTCAGTGCTCAAGGTGCTGGGTGCTCAGTACTCAGGTTGCTCATTGCTCAGGGTGCTGGGTGCTCAGTAGTCAGGGTGCTGGGTGCTCAGTGCTCAGGGTGCTCGGTGCTCGGGGCGCTGGGTGCTCAGTGCTCAGGGTGCTTGGAGCTCAGTACTCAGGGTGCTGGGTTCTCAGTGCTCGGGGTGCTCGGTTCTCAGTACTCAGGGTGCTGGGTGCTCAGTGCTCGGGGTGCTCGGTGCTCAGTACGTTGGGTGCTCATTACTCAGGGTGCTGGGTGCTCAGTGCTCAGTTTGCTGGGTGCTCAGTGCTCAGGGTGCTGGGTGCTCAGTGCTCAGGGTGCTGGGTGCTCAGTACTCAGGGTGCTGGGTGCTCAGTGCTCGGGGTGCTGGGTGCTCAGTGCTCAGGGTGCTGGGTGCTCAGTACTCAGGGTGCTGGGTGCTCAGTACTCGGAGTGCTGGGTGCTCAGTGCTCGCGGTGCTGGGTGCTCAGTACTCGGGTGCTGGGTGCTCAGTGCTCAGGGTGCTGGGTGCTCAGTGCTCGGGGTGCTGGGTGCTCAGTGCTAAGTACTCAGGGTGCTGGGTGCTCAGTGCCCGGGGTGCTGGGTGCTCAGTGCTCAGTACTCAGGGTGCTGGGTGCTCAGTGCTCAGGGTGCTGGGTGCTCAGTGCTCAGTACTCAGGGTGCTGGGTGCTCAGTGCTCAGTACTCAGGGTGCTGGGTGCTCAGTCCTCGGGGTGCTGGGTGCTCAGTGCTCAGTACTCAGGGTGCTGGGTGCTCAGTGCTCGGGGTGCTGGGTGCTCAGTGCTCAGTACTCAGGGTGCTGGGTGCTCAGTCCTCGGGGTGCTGGGTGCTCAGTGCTCAGTACTCAGGGTGCTGGGTGCTCAGTGCTCGGGGTGCTGGGTGCTCAGTACTCAGGGTGCTGGGTGCTCAGTACTCAGGGTGCTGGGTGCTCAGTGCTCAGGGTGCTGGGTGCTCAGTGCTCAGGGTGCTGGGTGCTCAGTGCTCAGTACTCAGGGTGCTGGGTGCTCAGTGCTCAGTACTCAGGGTGCTGGGTGCTCAGTCCTCGGGGTGCTGGGTGCTCAGTGCTCAGTACTCAGGGTGCTGGGTGCTCAGTGCTCGGGGTGCTGGGTGCTCAGTGCTCAGTACTCAGGGTGCTGGGTGCTCAGTGCTCAGGGTGCTCGGTGCTCAGTGCTCAGGGTGCTCAGTGCTCGGGGTGCTCGGTGCTCAGTACTCAGGGTGCTGGGTGCTCAGTGCTCGGGGTGCTGGGTGCTCAGTGCTCAGTACTCAGGGTGCTGGGTGCTCAGTGCTCAGGGTGCTGTGTGCTCAGTGCTCAGGGTGCTGGGTGCTCAGTGCTCAGGGTGGTGGGTACTCAGTGCTCAGGGTGCTGGGTGCTCAGTACTCAGGGTGCTGGGTGCTCAGTGCTCGGGGTGCTATGTGCTCAGTGCTCGCGGTGCTGGGTGCTCAGTGCTCGGGGTGCTCGGTGCTCAGTACTCAGGGTGCTGGGTGCTCAGTGCTCGAGGTGCTCAGTACTCAGGGTGCTGTGTGTGCAGTGCTCAGGGTGCTGGGTGCTCAGTACTCAGGGTGCTCGGTGCTTAGTACTCAGTGTGCTGGGTGCTCAGTACTCCGGGTGCTGGGTGCTCAGTGCTCAAGGTGCTAGGTGCTCAGTACTCACTGTGCTCATTGCTCAGGGTGCAGGGTTCTCAGTACTCAGGGTGCTGGGTGCTCAGTGCTCAGGGTGCTCGGTGCTCGGGGCGCTGGGTGCTCAGTGCTCGGGGTGCTCGGAGCTCAGTACTCAGGGTGCTGGGTGCTCAGTGCTCAGGGTGCTGGGTGCTCAGTACTCAGGGTGCTGGGTGCTCAGTGCTTGGGGTGCTCGGTGCTCAGTACGTTGGGTGCTCAGTACTCAGGGTGCTGGGTGCTCAGTGCTCGGGGTGCTGGGTGCTCAGTGCTCAGGGTGCTGGGTGCTCAGTACTCAGGGTGCTGGGTGCTCAGTACTCGGGGTGCTGGGTGCTCAGTACTCAGGGTGGTGGGTGCTCAGTACTCAGGGTGCTTGGTGCTAAGTACTCGGGTGCTGGGTGCTCAGTGCTCAGGGTGCTGGGTGCTCAGTGCTCGGGGTGCTGGGTGCTCAGTGCTCATTACTCAGTGTGCTGGGTGCTCAGTGCTCGGGGTGCTGGGTGCTCAGTGCTCAGTACTCGGGGTGATGGGTGCTCAGTGCTCAGTGCTCAGGGTGCTGTGTGCTCAGTGCTCAGGGTGCTGGGTGCTCAGTGCTCAGGGTGCTGGGTACTCAGTGCTCAGGGTGCTGGGTGCTCAGTACTCAGGGTGCTGGGTGCTCAGTACTCAGGGTCCTGGGTGCTCAGTTCTCGGGGTGCTGGGTGCTCAGTGCTCACGGTGCTGGGTGCTCAGTGCTCGGGGTGCTCGGTGCTCAGTACTCAGGGTGCTGGGTGCTCAGTGCTCGAGGTGCTCAGTACTCAGGTTGCTGTGTGTTCAGTGCTCAGGGTGCTGGGTGCTCAGTACTCAGGGTGCTCGGTGCTTAGTACTCAGGGTGCTGGGTGCTCAGTGCTCGGGGTGCTCGGTGCTCAGTGCTCAAGGTGCTGGGTGCTCAGTACTCAGGTTGCTCATTGCTCAGGGTGCTGGGTGCTCAGTAGTCAGGGTGCTGGGTGCTCAGTGCTCAGGGTGCTCGGTGCTCGGGGCGCTGGGTGCTCAGTGCTCAGGGTGCTTGGAGCTCAGTACTCAGGGTGCTGGGTGCTCAGTGCTCGGGGTGCTCGGTTCTCAGTACTCAGGGTGCTGGGTGCTCAGTGCTCGGGGTGCTCGGTGCTCAGTACGTTGGGTGCTCACTACTCAGGGTGCTGGGTGCTCAGTGCTCAGTTTGCTGGGTGCTCAGTGCTCAGGGTGCTGGGTGCTCAGTGCTCAGGGTGCTGGGTGCTCAGTACTCAGGGTGCTGGGTGCTCAGTGCTCGGGGTGCTGGGTGCTCAGTGCTCAGGGTGCTGGGTGCTCAGTACTCAGGGTGCTGGGTGCTCAGTACTCGGAGTGCTGGGTGCTCAGTGCTCGCGGTGCTGGGTGCTCAGTACTCGGGTGCTGGGTGCTCAGTGCTCAGGGTGCTGGGTGCTCAGTGCTCGGGGTGCTGGGTGCTCAGTGCTAAGTACTCAGGGTGCTGGGTGCTCAGTGCCCGGGGTGCTGGGTGCTCAGTGCTCAGTACTCAGGGTGCTGGGTGCTCAGTGCTCAGGGTGCTGGGTGCTCAGTGCTCAGTACTCAGGGTGCTGGGTGCTCAGTGCTCAGTACTCAGGGTGCTGGGTGCTCAGTCCTCGGGGTGCTGGGTGCTCAGTGCTCAGTACTCAGGGTGCTGGGTCCTCAGTGCTCGGGGTGCTGGGTGCTCAGTGCTCAGTACTCAGGGTGCTGGGTGCTCAGTGCTCAGGGTGCTCGGTGCTCAGTGCTCAGGGTGCTCAGTGCTCGGGGTGCTCGGTGCTCAGTACTCAGGGTGCTGGGTGCTCAGTGCTCGGGGTGCTGGGTGCTCAGTGGTCAGTACTCAGGGTGCTGGGTGCTCAGTGCTCAGGGTGCTGTGTGCTCAGTGCTCAGGGTGCTGGGTGCTCAGTGCTCAGGGTGGTGGGTACTCAGTGCTCAGGGTGCTGGGTGCTCAGTACTCAGGGTGCTGGGTGCTCAGTGCTCGGTGTGCTATGTGCTCAGTGCTCGCGGTGCTGGGTGCTCAGTGCTCGGGGTGCTCGGTGCTCAGTACTCAGGGTGCTGGGTGCTCAGTGCTCGAGGTGCTCAGTACTCAGGGTGCTGTGTGTGCAGTGCTCAGGGTGCTGGGTGCTCAGTACTCAGGGTGCTCGGTGCTTAGTACTCAGTGTGCTGGGTGCTCAGTACTCCGGGTGCTGGGTGCTCAGTGCTCAAGGTGCTAGGTGCTCAGTACTCACTGTGCTCATTGCTCAGGGTGCAGGGTTCTCAGTACTCAGGGTGCTGGGTGCTCAGTGCTCAGGGTGCTCGGTGCTCGGGGCGCTGGGTGCTCAGTGCTCGGGGTGCTCGGAGCTCAGTACTCAGGGTGCTGGGTGCTCAGTGCTCAGGGTGCTGGGTGCTCAGTACTCAGGGTGCTGGGTGCTCAGTGCTCGGGGTGCTCGTTGCTCAGTACGTTGGGTGCTCAGTACTCAGGGTGCTGGGTGCTCAGTGCTCGGGGTGCTGGGTGCTCAGTGCTCAGGGTGCTGGGTGCTCAGTACTCAGGGTGCTGGGTGCTCAGTACTCGGGGTGCTGGGTGCTCAGTACTCAGGGTGGTGGGTGCTCAGTACTCAGGGTGCTTGGATGCTAAGTACTCGGGTGCTGGGTGCTCAGTGCTCAGGGTGCTGGGTGCTCAGTGCTCGGGGTGCTGGGTGCTCAGTGCTCATTACTCAGTGTGCTGGGTGCTCAGTGCTCGGGGTGCTGGGTGCTCAGTGCTCAGTACTCGGGGTGATGGGTGCTCAGTGCTCAGTGCTCAGGGTGCTGTGTGCTCAGTGCTCAGGGTGCTGGGTGCTCAGTGCTCAGGGTGCTGGGTACTCAGTGCTCAGGGTGCTGGGTGCTCAGTACTCAGGGTGCTGGGTGCTCAGTACTCAGGGTCCTGGGTGCTCAGTTCTCGGGGTGCTGGTTGCTCAGTGCTCACGGTGCTGGGTGCTCAGTGCTCGGGGTGCTCGGTGCTCAGTACTCAGGGTGCTGGGTGCTCAGTGCTCGAGGTGCTCAGTACTCAGGGTGCTGTGTGTTCAGTGCTCAGGGTGCTGGGTGCTCAGTACTCAGGGTGCTCGGTGCTTAGTACTCAGGGTGCTGGGTGCTCAGTGCTCGGGGTGCTCGGTGCTCAGTGCTCAAGGTGCTGGGTGCTCAGTACTCAGGTTGCTCATTGCTCAGGGTGCTGGGTGCTCAGTAGTCAGGGTGCTGGGTGCTCAGTGCTCAGGGTGCTCGGTGCTCGGGGCGCTGGGTGCTCAGTGCTCAGGGTGCTTGGAGCTCAGTACTCAGGGTGCTGGGTGCTCAGTGCTCGGGGTGCTCGGTTCTCAGTACTCAGGGTGCTGGGTGCTAAGTGCTCGGGGTGCTCGGTGCTCAGTACGTTGGGTGCTCACTACTCAGGGTGCTGGGTGCTCAGTGCTCAGTTTGCTGGGTGCTCAGTGCTCAGGGTGCTGGGTGCTCAGTGCTCAGGGTGCTGGGTGCTCAGTACTCAGGGTGCTGGGTGCTCAGTGCTCGGGGTGCTGGGTGCTCAGTGCTCAGGGTGCTGGGTGCTCAGTACTCAGGGTGCTGGGTGCTCAGTACTCGGAGTGCTGGGTGCTCAGTGCTCGCGGTGCTGGGTGCTCAGTACTCGGGTGCTGGGTGCTCAGTGCTCAGGGTGCTGGGTGCTCAGTGCTCGGGGTGCTGGGTGCTCAGTGCTAAGTACTCAGGGTGCTGGGTGCTCAGTGCCCGGGGTGCTGGGTGCTCAGTGCTCAGTACTCAGGGTGCTGGGTGCTCAGTGCTCAGGGTGCTGGGTGCTCAGTGCTCAGGGTGCTGGGTGCTCAGTGCTCGGGGTGCTGGGTGCTCAGTGCTCAGTACTCAGGGTGCTGGGTGCTCAGTGCTCGGTGTGCTGGGTGCTCAGTGCTCAGTACTCAGGGTGCTGGGTGCTCAGTGCTCAGGGTGCTGGGTGCTCAGTGCTCAGGGTGCTGGGTGCTCAGTACTCAGGGTGCTGGGTGCCCAGTACTCCGGGTGCTGGGTGCTCAGTTCTCGGGGTGCTCGGTGCTCAGTACTCAGTGATCAGGGTGCTCAGTGCTCAGTGCTCAGGGTGCTGGGTGCTCAGTGCTCAGGGTGCTGGGTGCTCAGTGCTCAGGGTGCTGGGTGCTCAGTACTCAGTGTGCTGGGTGCTCAGTGCTCGGGGTGCTGGGTGCTCAGTGCTCAGGGTGCTGTGTGCTCAGTACTCAGGGTGCTGGGTGCTCAGTACTCGGGGTGCTGGGTGCTCAGTACTCAGGGTGCTGGGTGCTCAGTACTCAGGGTGCTGGGTGCTCAGTACTCGGGTGTTGGGTGCTCAGTGCTCAGGGTGCTGGGTGCTCAGTGCTCGGGGTGCTGGGTGCTCAGTGCTCAGTACTCAGGGTGCTGGGTGCTCAGTGCTCGGGGTGCTGGGTGCTCAGTGCTCAGTACTCAGGGTGCTGGGTGCTCAGTGCTCAGGGTGCTGGATGCTCAGTGCTCAGGGTGCTGGGTACTCAGTGCTCAGGGTGCTGGGTGCTCAGTACTCAGGGTGCTCAGTGCTCAGTACTCGGGGTGCTGGGTGCTCAGTGCTCGGGGTGCTGGGTACTCAGTGCTCAGTACTCAGGGTGCTGGGTGCTCAGTGCTCAGGGTGCTGGGTGCTCAGTGCTCAGGGTGCTGGGTGCTCAGTGCTCAGGGTGCTGGGTACTCAGTGCTCAGGGTGCTCGGTGCTCAGTGCTCAGGGTGCTCATTGTTCGGGTTGCTCAGATCTCAGTACTCAGGGTGCTGGGTGCTCAGTGCTCGGGGTGCTCGGTGCTCAGTACTCAGGGTGCTGGGTGCTCAGTGCTCGGGGTGCTGGGTGCTCAGTGCTCAGTACTCAGGGTGCTGGGTGCTCAGTACTCAGGGTGCTGGGTGCTCAGTGCTCAGGGTGCTGGGTGCTCAGTGCTCAGGGTGCTGGGTGCTCAGTACTCAGGGTGCTGGGTGCTCAGTGCTCGGGGTGCTGGGTGCTCAGTGCTCAGGGCGCTGGGTGCTCAGTACTCAGGGTGCTGGGTACTCAGTACTCGGGGTGCTGGGTGCTCAGTGCTCGGGGTGCTGGGTGCTCAGTACTCAGGGTGCTGGGTGCTCAGTACTCAGGGTGCTGCGTGCTCAGTACTCAGGGTGCTGGGTGCTTAGTACTCGGGTGCTGGGTGCTCAGTGCTCAGGGTGCTGTGTGCTCAGTGCTCAGGGTGCTGGGTGCTCAGTGCTCAGTACTCAGGGTGCTGGGTGCTCAGTGCCCGGGGTGCTGGGTGCTCAGTGCTCAGTACTCAGGGTGCTGGGTGCTCAGTGCTCAGGGTGCTGGGTGCTCAGTGCTCAGGGTGCTGGGTGCTCAGTGCTCGGGGTGCTGGGTGCTCACTGCTCAGTACTCAGGGTGCTGGGTGCTCAGTGCTCGGTGTGCTGGGTGCTCAGTGCTCAGTACTCAGGGTGCTGGGTGCTCAGTACTCAGGGTGCTGGGTGCTCAGTACTCGGGTGGTGGGTGCTCAGTGCTCAGTACTCAGGGTGCTGGGTGCTCAGTACTCAGGGTGCCTGCTGCTCAGTGCTCGGGGTGCTGGGTGCTCAGTACTCAGGGTGCTGGGTGCTCAGTACTCCGGGTGCTGGGTGCTCAGTTCTCGGGGTGCTCGGTGCTCAGTACTCAGTGATCAGGGTGCTCAGTGCTCAGTGCTCAGGGTGCTGGGTGCTCAGTACTCAGGGTGCTGGGTGCTCAGTACTCTGGGTGCTCGGTGCTCAGTACTCGGGTGGTGGGTGCTCAGTGCTCAGGGTGCTGGGTGCTCAGTGCTCGGGTTGCTGGGTGCTCAGTGCTCAGTACTCAGGGTGCTGGGTGCTAAGTGCTCGGGGTGCTGGGTGCTCAGTGCTCAGTACTCAGGGTGCTGGGTGCTCAGTGCTCAGGGTGCTGGGTGCTCAGTGCTCAGGGTGCTGGGTGCTCAGTGCTCAGGGTGCGGGGAACTCAGTGCTCAGGGTGCTGGGTGCTCAGTACTCAGGGTGCTCAGTGCTCAGTACTCGGGGTGCTGGGTGCTCAGTGCTCGGGGTGCTGGGTGCTCAGTGCTCAGTACTCAGGGTGCTGGGTGCTCAGTGCTCAGGGTGCTGGGTGCTCAGTGCTCAGGGTGCTGGGTGCTCAGTGCTCAGGGTGCTGGGTACTCAGTGCTCAGGGTGCTCAGTGCTCAGTGCTCAGGGTGCTCAGTGTTCGGGGTGCTCGGATCTCAGTACTCAGGGTGCTGGGTGCTCAGTGCTCGGGGTGCTCGGTGCTCAGTACTCAGGGTGCTGGGTGCTCAGTGCTCGGGGTGCTGGGTGCTCAGTGCTCAGTTCTCAGGGTGCTGGGTGCTCAGTGCTCAGGGTGCTGTGTGCTCAGTGCTCAGGGTGCTGGGTGCTCAGTGCTCGGGGTGCTCGGTGCTCAGTACTCAGGGTGCTGGGTGCTCAGTGCTCGGTGTGCTGGGTGCTCAGTGCTCAGTACTCAGGGTGCTGGGTGCTAAGTGCTCAGGGTGCTGGGTGCTCAGTGCTCGGGGTGCTGGGTGCTCAGTACTCAGGGTGCTGGGTGCTCAGTACTCCGGGTGCTGGGTGCTCAGTTCTCGGGGTGCTCGGTGCTCAGTACTCAGTGATCAGGGTGCTCAGTGCTCAGTGCTCAGGGTGCTGGGTGCTCAGTACTCAGGGTGCTGTGTGCTCAGTACTCAGGGAGCTGGGTGCTCAGTACTCGGGTGGTGGGTGCTCAGTGCTCAGGGTGCTGGGTGCTCAGTGCTCGGGTTGCTGGGTGCTCAGTGCTCAGTACTCAGGGTGCTGGGTGCTAAGTGCTCGGGGTGCTGGGTGCTCAGTGCTCAGTACTCAGGGTGCTGGGTGCTCAGTGCTCAGGGTGCTGGGTGCTCAGTGCTCGGGGTGCTCGGTTCTCAGTACTCAGGGTGCTGGGTGCTCAGTGCTCGGGGTGCTCGGTGCTCAGTACGTTGGGTGCTCACTACTCAGGGTGCTGGGTGCTCAGTGCTCAGTTTGCTGGGTGCTCAGTGCTCAGGGTGCTGGGTGCTCAGTGCTCAGGGTGCTGGGTGCTCAGTACTCAGGGTGCTGGGTGCTCAGTGCTCGGGGTGCTGGGTGCTCAGTGCTCAGGTTGCTGGGTGCTCAGTACTCAGGGTGCTGGGTGCTCAGTACTCGGAGTGCTGGGTGCTCAGTGCTCGCGGTGCTGGGTGCTCAGTACTCGGGTGCTGGGTGCTCAGTGCTCAGGGTGCTGGGTGCTCAGTGCTCGGGGTGCTGGGTGCTCAGTGCTAAGTACTCAGGGTGCTGGGTGCTCAGTGCTCGGTGTGCTGGGTGCTCAGTGCTCAGGGTGCTGGGTGCTCAGTGCTCAGGGTGCTGGGTGCTCAGTACTCAGGGTGCTGGGTGCTCAGTACTCCGGGTGCTGGGTGCTCAGTTCTCGGGGTGCTCGGTGCTCAGTACTCAGTGATCAGGGTGCTCAGTGCTCAGTGCTCAGGGTGCTGGGTGCTCAGTGCTCAGGGTCCTGGGTGCTCAGTGCTCAGGGTGCTATGTGCTCAGTACTCAGTGTGCTGGGTGCTCAGTGCTCGGGGTGCTGGGTGCTCAGTGCTCAGGGTGCTGGGTGCTCAGTACTCAGGGTGCTGGGTGCTCAGTACTCGGGGTGCTGGGTGCTCAGTACTCAGGGTGCTGGGTGCTCAGTACTCAGGGTGCTGGGTGCTCAGTACTCGGGTGTTGGGTGCTCAGTGCTCGGGTGCTGGGTGCTCAGTGCTCGGGGTGCTGGGTGCTCAGTGCTCAGTACTCAGGGTGCTGGGTGCTCAGTGCTCGGGGTGCTGGGTGCTCAGTGCTCAGTACTCAGGGTGCTGGGTGCTCAGTGCTCAGGGCGCTGGGTGCTCAGTGCTCAGGGTGCTGGGTACTCAGTGCTCAGGGTGCTGGGTGCTCAGTACTCAGGGTGCTCAGTGCTCAGTACTCGGGGTGCTGGGTGCTCAGTGCTCGGGGTGCTGGGTGCTCAGTGCTCAGTACTCAGGGTGCTGGGTGCTCAGTGCTCAGGGTGCTGGGTGCTCAGTGCTCAGGGTGCTGGGTGCTCAGTGCTCAGGGTGCTGGGTACTAAGTGCTCAGGGTGCTCGGTGCTCAGTGCTCAGGGTGCTCATTGTTCGGGTTGCTCGGATCTCAGTACTCAGGGTGCTGGGTGCTCAGTGCTCGGGGTGCTCGGTGCTCAGTACTCAGGGTGCTGGGTGCTCAGTGCTCGGGGTGCTGGGTGCTCAGTGCTCAGTACTCAGGGTGCTGGGTGCTCAGTACTCAGGGTGCTGGGTGCTCAGTGCTCAGGGTGCTGGGTGCTCAGTGCTCAGGGTGCTCGGTGCTCAGTGCTCAGGGTGCTCATTGTTCGGGTTGCTCAGATCTCAGTACTCAGGGTGCTGGGTGCTCAGTGCTCGGGGTGCTCGGTGCTCAGTACTCAGGGTGCTGGGTGCTCAGTGCTCGGGGTGCTGGGTGCTCAGTGCTCAGTACTCAGGGTGCTGGGTGCTCAGTACTCAGGGTGCTGGGTGCTCAGTGCTCAGGGTGCTGGGTGCTCAGTGCTCAGGGTGCTGGGTGCTCAGTACTCAGGGTGCTGGGTGCTCAGTGCTCGGGGTGCTGGGTGCTCAGTGCTCAGGGCGCTGGGTGCTCAGTACTCAGGGTGCTGGGTACTCAGTACTCGGGGTGCTGGGTGCTCAGTGCTCGGGGTGCTGGGTGCTCAGTACTCGGGGTGCTGGGTGCTCAGTGCTCGGGGTGCTCGGTTCTCAGTACTCAGGGTGCTGGGTGCTCAGTGCTCGGGGTGCTCGGTGCTCAGTACGTTGGGTGCTCACTACTCAGGGTGCTGGGTGCTCAGTGCTCAGTTTGCTGGGTGCTCAGTGCTCAGGGTGCTGGGTGCTCAGTGCTCAGGGTGCTGGGTGCTCAGTACTCAGGGTGCTGGGTGCTCAGTGCTCGGGGTGCTGGGTGCTCAGTGCTCAGGTTGCTGGGTGCTCAGTACTCAGGGTGCTGGGTGCTCAGTACTCGGAGTGCTGGGTGCTCAGTGCTCGCGGTGCTGGGTGCTCAGTACTCGGGTGCTGGGTGCTCAGTGCTCAGGGTGCTGGGTGCTCAGTGCTCGGGGTGCTGGGTGCTCAGTGCTAAGTACTCAGGGTGCTGGGTGCTCAGTGCTCGGTGTGCTGGGTGCTCAGTGCTCAGGGTGCTGGGTGCTCAGTGCTCAGGGTGCTGGGTGCTCAGTACTCAGGGTGCTGGGTGCTCAGTACTCCGGGTGCTGGGTGCTCAGTTCTCGGGGTGCTCGGTGCTCAGTACTCAGTGATCAGGGTGCTCAGTGCTCAGTGCTCAGGGTGCTGGGTGCTCAGTGCTCAGGGTCCTGGGTGCTCAGTGCTCAGGGTGCTATGTGCTCAGTACTCAGTGTGCTGGGTGCTCAGTGCTCGGGGTGCTGGGTGCTCAGTGCTCAGGGTGCTGGGTGCTCAGTACTCAGGGTGCTGGGTGCTCAGTACTCGGGGTGCTGGGTGCTCAGTACTCAGGGTGCTGGGTGCTCAGTACTCAGGGTGCTGGGTGCTCAGTACTCGGGTGTTGGGTGCTCAGTGCTCGGGTGCTGGGTGCTCAGTGCTCGGGGTGCTGGGTGCTCAGTGCTCAGTACTCAGGGTGCTGGGTGCTCAGTGCTCGGGGTGCTGGGTGCTCAGTGCTCAGTACTCAGGGTGCTGGGTGCTCAGTGCTCAGGGCGCTGGGTGCTCAGTGCTCAGGGTGCTGGGTACTCAGTGCTCAGGGTGCTGGGTGCTCAGTACTCAGGGTGCTCAGTGCTCAGTACTCGGGGTGCTGGGTGCTCAGTGCTCGGGGTGCTGGGTGCTCAGTGCTCAGTACTCAGGGTGCTGGGTGCTCAGTGCTCAGGGTGCTGGGTGCTCAGTGCTCAGGGTGCTGGGTGCTCAGTGCTCAGGGTGCTGGGTACTAAGTGCTCAGGGTGCTCGGTGCTCAGTGCTCAGGGTGCTCATTGTTCGGGTTGCTCGGATCTCAGTACTCAGGGTGCTGGGTGCTCAGTGCTCGGGGTGCTCGGTGCTCAGTACTCAGGGTGCTGGGTGCTCAGTGCTCGGGGTGCTGGGTGCTCAGTGCTCAGTACTCAGGGTGCTGGGTGCTCAGTACTCAGGGTGCTGGGTGCTCAGTGCTCAGGGTGCTGGGTGCTCAGTGCTCAGGGTGCTCGGTGCTCAGTGCTCAGGGTGCTCATTGTTCGGGTTGCTCAGATCTCAGTACTCAGGGTGCTGGGTGCTCAGTGCTCGGGGTGCTCGGTGCTCAGTACTCAGGGTGCTGGGTGCTCAGTGCTCGGGGTGCTGGGTGCTCAGTGCTCAGTACTCAGGGTGCTGGGTGCTCAGTACTCAGGGTGCTGGGTGCTCAGTGCTCAGGGTGCTGGGTGCTCAGTGCTCAGGGTGCTGGGTGCTCAGTACTCAGGGTGCTGGGTGCTCAGTGCTCGGGGTGCTGGGTGCTCAGTGCTCAGGGCGCTGGGTGCTCAGTACTCAGGGTGCTGGGTACTCAGTACTCGGGGTGCTGGGTGCTCAGTGCTCGGGGTGCTGGGTGCTCAGTACTCGGGGTGCTGGGTGCTCAGTACTCAGGGTGCTGCGTGCTCAGTACTCAGGGTGCTGGGTGCTTAGTACTCGGGTGCTGGGTGCTCAGTGCTCAGGGTGCTGTGTGCTCAGTGCTCAGGGTGCTGGGTGCTCAGTGCTCAGTACTCAGGGTGCTGGGTGCTCAGTGCCCGGGGTGCTGGGTGCTCAGTGCTCAGTACTCAGGGTGCTGGGTGCTCAGTGCTCAGGGTGCTGGGTGCTCAGTGCTCAGGGTGCTGGGTGCTCAGTGCTCGGGGTGCTGGGTGCTCACTGCTCAGTACTCAGGGTGCTGGGTGCTCAGTGCTCGGTGTGCTGGGTGCTCAGTGCTCAGTACTCAGGGTGCTGGGTGCTCAGTACTCAGGGTGCTGGGTGCTCAGTACTCGGGTGGTGGGTGCTCAGTGCTCAGTACTCAGGGTGCTGGGTGCTCAGTACTCAGGGTGCCTGCTGCTCAGTGCTCGGGGTGCTGGGTGCTCAGTACTCAGGGTGCTGGGTGCTCAGTACTCCGGGTGCTGGGTGCTCAGTTCTCGGGGTGCTCGGTGCTCAGTACTCAGTGATCAGGGTGCTCAGTGCTCAGTGCTCAGGGTGCTGGGTGCTCAGTACTCAGGGTGCTGGGTGCTCAGTACTCTGGGTGCTCGGTGCTCAGTACTCGGGTGGTGGGTGCTCAGTGCTCAGGGTGCTGGGTGCTCAGTGCTCGGGTTGCTGGGTGCTCAGTGCTCAGTACTCAGGGTGCTGGGTGCTAAGTGCTCGGGGTGCTGGGTGCTCAGTGCTCAGTACTCAGGGTGCTGGGTGCTCAGTGCTCAGGGTGCTGGGTGCTCAGTGCTCAGGGTGCTGGGTGCTCAGTGCTCAGGGTGCGGGGTACTCAGTGCTCAGGGTGCTGGGTGCTCAGTACTCAGGGTGCTCAGTGCTCAGTACTCGGGGTGCTGGGTGCTCAGTGCTCGGGGTGCTGGGTGCTCAGTGCTCAGTACTCAGGGTGCTGGGTGCTCAGTGCTCAGGGTGCTGGGTGCTCAGTGCTCAGGGTGCTGGGTGCTCAGTGCTCAGGGTGCTGGGTACTCAGTGCTCAGGGTGCTCAGTGCTCAGTGCTCAGGGTGCTCAGTGTTCGGGGTGCTCGGATCTCAGTACTCAGGGTGCTGGGTGCTCAGTGCTCGGGGTGCTCGGTGCTCAGTACTCAGGGTGCTGGGTGCTCAGTGCTCGGGGTGCTGGGTGCTCAGTGCTCAGTTCTCAGGGTGCTGGGTGCTCAGTGCTCAGGGTGCTGTGTGCTCAGTGCTCAGGGTGCTGGGTGCTCAGTGCTCGGGGTGCTCGGTGCTCAGTACTCAGGGTGCTGGGTGCTCAGTGCTCGGTGTGCTGGGTGCTCAGTGCTCAGTACTCAGGGTGCTGGGTGCTAAGTGCTCAGGGTGCTGGGTGTTCAGTGCTCGGGGTGCTGGGTGCTCAGTACTCAGGGTGCTGGGTGCTCAGTACTCCGGGTGCTGGGTGCTCAGTTCTCGGGGTGCTCTGTGCTCAGTACTCAGTGATCAGGGTGCTCAGTGCTCAGTGCTCAGGGTGCTGGGTGCTCAGTACTCAGGGTGCTGTGTGCTCAGTACTCAGGGAGCTGGGTGCTCAGTACTCGGGTGGTGGGTGCTCAGTGCTCAGGGTGCTGGGTGCTCAGTGCTCGGGTTGCTGGGTGCTCAGTGCTCAGTACTCAGGGTGCTGGGTGCTAAGTGCTCGGGGTGCTGGGTGCTCAGTGCTCAGTACTCAGGGTGCTGGGTGCTCAGTGCTCAGGGTGCTGGGTGCTCAGTGCTCGGGGTGCTCGGTTCTCAGTACTCAGGGTGCTGGGTGCTCAGTGCTCGGGGTGCTCGGTGCTCAGTACGTTGGGTGCTCACTACTCAGGGTGCTGGGTGCTCAGTGCTCAGTTTGCTGGGTGCTCAGTGCTCAGGGTGCTGGGTGCTCAGTGCTCAGGGTGCTGGGTGCTCAGTACTCAGGGTGCTGGGTGCTCAGTGCTCGGGGTGCTGGGTGCTCAGTGCTCGGGGTGCTGGGTGCTCAGTACTCAGGGTGCTGGGTGCTCAGTGCTCAGGGTGCTGGGTGCTCAGTGCTCAGGGTGCTCGGTGCTTAGTACTCAGGGTGCTGGGTGCTCAGTGTTCAGGGTGCTGGGTGCTCAGTGCTCAGGGTGCTGGGTGCTCAGTACTCAGGGTGCTGGGTGCGCAGTACTCGGGGTGCTGTTTGCTCAGTACTCAGGGAGCTCGGTGCTCAGTACTCAGGGTGCTGGGTGCTCAGTACTCGGCTGCTGGGTGCTCAGTGCTCAGGGTGCTGTGTGCTCAGTGCTCGGGGTGCTGGGTGCTCAGTGCTCAGTACTCAGGGTGCTGGGGGCTCAGTGCTCGGGGTGCTGGGTGCTCAGTGCTCAGTACTCAGGGTGCTGGGTGCTCAGTGCTCAGGGTGCTGGGTGCTCAGTGCTCAGGGTGCTGGGTGCTCAGTGCTCAGGGTGCTGGGTGCTCAGTGCTCAGGGTGCTGGGTGCTCAGTACTCAGGGTGCTGGGTGCGCAGTGCTCGGGGTGCTGGGTGCTCAGTGCTCAGGGTGCTGGGTGCTCAGTGCTCAGGGTGCTGGGTGCTCAGTACTCGGGGTGCTGGGTGCTCAGTACTCAGGGTGCTGGGTGCTCAGTTCTCAGGGTGCTGGGTGATCAGTACTCGGGTGCTGGGTGCTCAGTGCTCGGGGTGCTGGGTGCTCAGTGCTCAGTACTCAGGGTGCTGGGTGCTCAGTGCTCGGGGTGCTGGGTGCACAGTGCTCAGTACTCAGGGTGCTGGGTGCTCAGTGCTCAGGGTGCTGGGTGCTCAGTGCTCAGGGTGCTGGGTGCTCAGTGCTCAGAATGCTGGGTGCTCAGTGCTCAGGGTGCTGGGTACTCAGTGCTCGGGAAGCTGGGTGCTCAGTACTCATTGTGCTGTGTGCTCAGTACTCAGGGTGCTCAGTGCTCAGTACTCAGGGTGCTCAGTGCTCAGTACTCAGGGTGCTCAGTGCTCAGGGTTCTGGGTGCTCAGTGCTCAGGGTGCTCGGTGCTCAGTGCTCAGGGTGCTGGGTGCTCAGTACTCAGGGTGCTGGGTGCTCAGTGCTCAGGGTGCTCGGTGCTCAGTGCTCAGGGTGCTGGGTGCTCAGTACTCAGGGTGCTGGGTGCTCAGTGCTCGGGGTGCTGGGTGCTCAGTACTCAGGGTGCTGGGTGCTCATTGCTCAGGGTGCTTGGTGCTCAGTGCTCAGGGTGCTCGGTGCTTAGTACTCGGGGTGCTGCGTGCTCAGTACTCAGGGTTCTGGGTGCTCAGTGCTCAGGGTGCTGGGTGCTCAGTGCTCAGTGTTCTGGGTGCTCAGTGCTCGGGGTGCTCGGTGCTCAGTGCTCAGGGTGCTGGGTGCTCAGTACTCAGGGTGCTGGGTGCTCAGTGCTCAGGGTGCTCGGTGCTCAGTGCTCAGGGTGCTGGGTGCTCAGTGCTCAGGGTTCTGGGTGCTCAGGGCTCGGGGCGCTGGGTGCTTAGTGCTCGGGGTGCTCGGAGCTCAGTACTCAGTGTGCTGGGTGCTCAGTGCTAGGGGTGCTCGGTGCTCAGTACTCAGGGTGCTGGGTGCTCAGTGCTCGGGGTGCTCGGTGCTCAGTACGTTGAGTGTTCCCTACTCAGGGTGCTGGGTGCTCAGTGCTCAGGGTGCTGGGTGCTCAGTGCTCAGGGTGCTGGGTGCTCAGTGCTCAGGGTGCTGGGTGCTCAGTACTCAGGGTCCTTTGTGTGAAGTGCTCGGGGTGCTGGGTGCTCAGTGCTCGGGGTGCTGGGTGCTCAGAGCTCAGGGTGCTGGGTGCTCAGTGCTCAGGGTTCTGGGTGCTCAGTGCTCGGGGCGCTGGGTGCTCAGTGCTCGGGGTGCTAGGAGCTCAGTACTCAGTGTGCTGGGTGCTCAGTGCTCGGGGTGCTCGGTGCTCAGTACTCAGGGTGCTGGGTGCTCAGTGCTCAGGGTGCTGGGTGCTCAGTGCTCAGGGTGCTGGGTGCTCAGTGCTCAGGGTGCTGGGTGCTCAGTACTCAGGGTCCTGGGTGCGAAGTTCTCAGGGTGCTGGGTGCTCAGTGCTCAGGGTGCTGGGTGCTCAGTGCTCAGGGTGCTGGGTGCTCAGTACTCGGGGTGCTGGGTGCTCAGTACTCAGGGTACTGGGTGCTCAGTACTCAGGGTGCTGGGTGATCAGTACTCGGGTGCTGGGTGCTCAGTGCTCAGAGTGCTGGGTGCTCAGTGCTCGGGGTGCTGGGTGCTCAGTGCTCAGTACTCAGCGTGCTGGGTGCTCAGTGCTCTTGGTGCTGGGTGCACAGTGCTCAGTACTCAGGGTGCTGGGTGCTCAGTGCTCAGGGTGCTGGGTGCTCAGTGCTCAGGGTCCTGGGTGCTCAGTGCTCAGGGTGCTGGGTGCTCAGTACTCAGGGTGCTGGGTACTCAGTGCTCGGGGTGCTGGGTGCTCAGTACTCAGGGTGCTGGGTGCTCAGTACTCAGGGTGCTCAGTGCTCACTACTCAGGGTGCTCAGTGCTCAGTACTCAGGGTGCTCAGTGCTCAGGGTGCTGGGTGCTCAGTGCTCGGGGTGCTGGGTGCTCAGTCCTCAGGGTGCTGGGTGCTCAGTGCTCAGGGTGCTCGGTGCTCAGTGCTCAGGGTGCTGGGTGCTCAGTACTCAGGGTGCTGGGTGCTCAGTGCTCGGGGTGCTGGGTGCTCAGTACTCAGGGTGCTGGGTGCTCAGTGCTCAGGGTGCTGGGTGCTCAGTGCCCAGGGTGCTCGGTGCTTAGTACTCAGGGTGCTGGGTGCTCAGTGCTCAGGGTGCTGGGTGCTCAGTGCTCAGGGTGCTGGGTGCTCAGTACTCAGGGTGCTGGGTGCGCAGTACTCGGGGTGCTGTTTGCTCAGTACTCAGGGAGCTCGGTGCTCAGTACTCAGGGTGCTGGGTCCTCAGTACTCGGCTGCTGGGTGCTCAGTGCTCAGGGTGCTGTGTGCTCAGTGCTCGGGGTGCTGGGTGCTCAGTGCTCAGTACTCAGGGTGCTGGGGGCTCAGTGCTCGGGGTGCTGGGTGCTCAGTGCTCAGTACTCAGGGTGCTGGGTGCTCAGTGCTCAGGGTGCTGGGTGCTCAGTGCTCAGGGTGCTGGGTGCTCAGTGCTCAGGGTGCTGGGTGCTCAGTGCTCAGGGTGCTGGGTGCTCAGTACTCAGGGTGCTGGGTGCGCAGTGCTCGGGGTGCTGGGTGCTCAGTGCTCAGGGTGCTGGGTGCTCAGTGCTCAGGGTGCTGGGTGCTCAGTACTCGGGGTGCTGGGTGCTCAGTACTCAGGGTGCTGGGTGCTCAGTTCTCAGGGTGCTGGGTGATCAGTACTCGGGTGCTGGGTGCTCAGTGCTCGGGGTGCTGGGTGCTCAGTGCTCAGTACTCAGGGTGCTGGGTGCTCAGTGCTCGGGGTGCTGGGTGCACAGTGCTCAGTACTCAGGGTGCTGGGTGCTCAGTGCTCAGGGTGCTGGGTGCTCAGTGCTCAGGGTGCTGGGTGCTCAGTGCTCAGAATGCTGGGTGCTCAGTGCTCAGGGTGCTGGGTACTCAGTGCTCGGGAAGCTGGGTGCTCAGTACTCATTGTGCTGTGTGCTCAGTACTCAGGGTGCTCAGTGCTCAGTACTCAGGGTGCTCAGTGCTCAGTACTCAGGGTGCTCAGTGCTCAGGGTTCTGGGTGCTCAGTGCTCAGGGTGCTCGGTGCTCAGTGCTCAGGGTGCTGGGTGCTCAGTACTCAGGGTGCTGGGTGCTCAGTGCTCAGGGTGCTCGGTGCTCAGTGCTCAGGGTGCTGGGTGCTCAGTACTCAGGGTGCTGGGTGCTCAGTGCTCGGGGTGCTGGGTGCTCAGTACTCAGGGTGCTGGGTGCTCATTGCTCAGGGTGCTTGGTGCTCAGTGCTCAGGGTGCTCGGTGCTTAGTACTCGGGGTGCTGCGTGCTCAGTACTCAGGGTTCTGGGTGCTCAGTGCTCAGGGTGCTGGGTGCTCAGTGCTCAGTGTTCTGGGTGCTCAGTGCTCGGGGCGCTGGGTGCTCAGTGCTCGGTGTGCTCGGAGCTCAGTACTCAGTGTACTGGGTGCTCAGTGCTCGGGGTGCTCGGTGCTCAGTACTCAGGGTGCTGGGTGCTCAGTGCTCGGGGTGCTCGGTGCTCAGTACGTTGGGTGCTCGCTACTCAGGGTGCTGGGTGCTCAGTGCTCAGGGTGCTGTCTGCTCATTACTCAGGGTGCTGGGTGCTCAGTGCTCAGGGTGCTGGGTGCTCAGTGCTCAGGGTGCTCGGTGCTTAGTACTCAGGGTGCTCGGTGCTCGGGGTGCTCGGTGCTCGGGGTGCTGGGTGCTCAGTGCTCGGGATGCTGGGTGCTCAGTGCTCAGGGTGCTGGTTGCTCAGTGCTCGGGGTGCTCCGTGCTCAGTGCTCAGGGTGCTGGGTACTCAGTGCTCGGGGTCCTGGGTGCTCAGTACTCGGGGTGCTCGGTGCTCAGTACTCAGGGTGCTCGGTGCTCAGTACTCAGGGTGCTGGGTGCTTAGTACTCAGGGTGCTGGGTGCTTAGTACTCATGGTGCTGGATGCTCAGTGCTCAGGGTGCTCGGTGCTCAGTGCTCGGGGTGCTGGGTGCTCAGTACTCAGGGTGCTCAGTGCTCAGTGCTCTGGGTGCTGGGTGCTCAGTGCTCGGGGTGCTGGGTGCTCATTGCTCAGGGTGCTGGGTGCTCAGTACTCAGGGTGCTCAGTGCTCAGGGTGCTGGGTGCTCAGTGCTCGGGGTGCTGGGTACTCAGTGCTCAGTACACAGGGTGCGGGTGCTCAGTGCTCAGGGTGCTGGGTGCTCAGTGCTCAGTACTCAGGGTGCTGGGTGCTCAGTGCTCGGGGTGCTGGATGCTCAGTACTCAGGGTGCTGGGTGCTCAGTGCTCGGGGTGCTGGATGCTCAGTACTCAGTATGCTGGGTGCTCAGTGCTCGGGGTGCTCAGTACTCAGGGTGCTGTGTGTTCAGTGCTCAGGGTACTGGGTGCTCAGTACTCAGGGTGCTCAGTGCTTGGGGTGCTGGGTGCTCAGTACTCAGGGTGTTGGGTGCTCAGTACTCAGGGTGCTCAGTGCTTGGGGTGCTGGGTGCTCAGTACTCAGGGTGCTCAGTGCTTGGGGTGTTGGGTGCTCAGTACTCAGGGTGCTGGGTGCTCAGTGCTCAGGGTGCTGGGTGCTCAGTACTCAGGGTGCTGGGTGCTCAGTACTCAGTGTGCTAGGTGCTCAGTGCTCGGGGTGCTGGGTGCTCAGTGCTCGGGGTGCTGGGTGCTCAGTGCTCAGGGTGCTGGGTGCTCAGTGCTCAGGGTTCTGGGTGCTCAGTGCTCGGGGCGCTGGATGCTCAGTGCTCGGGGTGCTCGGAGCTCAGTACTCAGTGTGCTGTGTGCTCAGTGCTCGGGGTGCTCGGTGCTCAGTACTCAGGGTGCTGGGTGCTCAGTGCTCGGGGTGCTCGGTGCTCAGTATGTTGGGTGCTCACTACTCAGGGTGCTGGGTGCTCAGTGCTCAGGGTGCTGTGTGCTCAGTGCTCAGGGTGCTGGGTGCTCAGTACTCAGGGTGCCGGGTGGGCAGTGCTCGGGGTGCTGGGTGCTCAGTGCTCAGGGTGCTGGGTGCTCAGTGCTCAGGGTGCTGCATGCTCAGTACTCGTGTTGCTGGGTGCTCAGTACTCAGGGTGCTGGGTGTTCAGTACTCGTGTGCTGGGTGCTCAGTGCTCAGAGTGCGGGGTGCTCAGTGCTCGGGGTGCTGGGTGCTCAGTGCTCAGTACTCAGGGTGCTGGGTGCTCAGTGCTCTTGGTGCTGGGTGCACAGTGCTCAGTACTCAGGGTGCTGGGTGCTCAGTGCTCATGGTGCTGGGTGCTCAGTGCTCAGGGTGCTGGGTGCTCAGTGCTCAGGGTGCTGGGTGCTCAGTGCTCAGGGTGCTGGGTACTCAGTGCTCGGGGTGCTGGGTGCTCAGTACTCAGGGTCCTGGGTGCTCAGTACTCAGGGTGCTCAGTGCTCAGTACTCAGGGTGCTCAGTGCTCAGTACTCAGAGTGCTCAGTGCTCAGGGTGCTGGGTGCTCAGTGCTCGGGGTGCTGGGTGCTCAGTCCTCAGGGTGCTGGGTGCTCAGTGCTCAGGGTGTTCAGTGCTCAGTGCTCAGGGTGCTGGGTGCTCAGTACTCAGGGTGCTGGGTGCTCAGTGCTCAGGGTGCTGGGTGCTCAGTACTCAGGGTGCTGGGTGCTCAGTGCTCAGGGTGCTGGGTGCTCAGTGCACAGGGTGCTCTGTGCTTACTACTCAGGGTGCTGGGTGCTCAGTACTCAGGGTGCTGGGTGCTCAGTGCTCAGGGTGCTGGGTGCTCAGTGCTCAGGTTGCTGGGTGCTCAGTACTCAGGGTGCTGGGTGCTCATTAGTCGGGGTGCTGGGTGCTCAGTACTCAGGGAGCTGGGTGCTCAGTACTCAGGGTGCTGGGTGCTCAGTACTCGGGTGCTGGGTTCTCAGTGCTCATGGTGCTGGGTGCTCAGTGCTCGGGGTGCTGGGTGCTCAGTGCTCAGTACTCAGGGTGCTGGGGGCTCAGTGCTCGGGGTGCTGGGTGCTCACTGGTCAGTACTCAGGGTGCTGGGTGCTCAGTGCTCAGGGTGCTGGATGCTCAGTGCTCAGGGTGCTGGGTGCTCAGTGCTCAGGGTGCTTTGTGCTCAGTGCTCAGGGTGCTGGGTGCTCAGTACTCAGGGTGCTGGGTGCGCAGTGCTCGGGGTGCTGGGTGCTCAGTGCTCAGGGTGCTGGGTGCTCAGTGCTCAGGGTGCTGGGTGCTCAGTACTCGGGGTGCTGGGTGCTCAGTACTCAGGGTGCTCGGTGCTCAGTACTCAGGGTGCTGGGTGATCAGTACTCGGGTGCTGGGTGCTCAGTGCTCGGGGTGCTGGGTGCTCAGTGCTCAGTACTCAGGGTGCTGGGTGCTCAGTGCTCGGGGTGCTGGGTGCACAGTGCTCAGTACTCAGGGTGCTGGGTGCTCAGTGCTCAGGGTGCTGGGTGCTCAGTGCTCAGGATACTGGGTGCTCAGTGCTCAGGGTGCTGGGTGCTCAGTACTCGGGGTGCTGGGTGCTCAGTACTCAGGGAGCTGGATGCTCAGTGCTCAGGGTGCTGGGTGCTCAGTGCTCAGGGTGCTGGGTGCTCAGTACTCGGGGTGCTGGGTGCTCAGTACTCAGGGAGCTGGGTGCTCAGTACTCAGGGTGCTGGGTGCTCAGTACTCGGGTGCTGGGTTCTCAGTGCACAGGGTGCTGGGTGCTCAGTGCTCGGGGTGCTGGGTGCTCAGTGCTCAGTACTCAGGGTGCTGGGGGCTCAGTGCTCGGGGTGCTGGGTGCTCAGTGGTCAGTACTCAGGGTGCTGGGTGCTCAGTGCTCAGGGTGCTGGGTGCTCAGTGCTCAGGGTGCTGGGTGCTCAGTGCTCAGGGTGCTGGGTGCTCAGTGCTCAGGGTGCTGGGTGCTCAGTACTCAGGGTGCTGGGTGCTCAGTGCTCAGGGTGCTGGGTGCTCAGTGCTCGGGGTGCTGGGTGCTCAGTGCTCAGGGTGCTGGGTGCTCAGTACTCGGGGTGCTGGGTGCTCAGTACTCAGGGTGCTGGGTGCTCAGTACTCAGGGTGCTGGGTGATCAGTACTCGGGTGCTGGGTGCTCAGTGCTCGGGGTGCTGGGTGCTCAGTGCTCAGTACTCAGGGTGCTGGGTGCTCAGTGCTCGGGGTGCTGGGTGCACAGTGCTCAGTACTCAGGGTGCTGGGTGCTCAGTGCTCAGGGTGCTGGGTGCTCAGTGCTCAGGGTGCTGGGTGCTCAGTGCTCAGGGTGCTGGGTACTCAGTGCTCGGGGTGCTGGGTGCTCAGTACTCAGGGTGCGGGGTGCTCAGTACTCAGGGTGCTCAATGCTCAGTACTCAGGGTGCTCAGTGCTCAGTACTCAGGGTGCTCAGTGCTCAGGGTGCTGGGTGCTCAGTGCTCAGGGTGCTCGGTGCTCAGTGCTCAGGGTGCTGGGTGCTCAGTGCTCAGGGTGCTGGGTGCTCAGTGCTCAGCGTGCTCGGTGCTCAGTGCTCAGGGTGCTGGGTGCTCAGTACTCAGGGTGCTGGGTGCTCAGTGCTCGGGGTGCTGGGTGCTCAGTACTCAGGGTGCTGGGTGCTCAGTGCTCAGGGTGCTGGGTGCTCAGTGCTCAGGGTGCTTGGTGCTTAGTACTCGGGGTGCTGGGTGCTCAGTACTCAGGGTTCTGGGTGCTCAGTGCTCAGGGTGCTGGGTGCTCAGTGCTCAGGGTTCTGGGTACTCAGTGCTCGGGGCGCTGGGTCCTCAGTGCTCGGGGTGCTCGGAGCTCAGTACTCAGGGTGCTGGATGCTCAGTGCTCGGGGTGCTCGGTGCTCAGTACTCAGGGTGCTGGGTGCTCATTGCTCGGCCTGCTCCGTGCTCATTACGTTGGGTGCTCGCTACTCAGGGTGCTGGGTGCTCAGTGCTCAGGGTGCTGGGTGCTCAGTGCTCAGGGTGCTGGGTGCTCAGTGCTCAGGGTGCTGGGTGATCAGTACTCGGGTGCTGGGTGCTCAGTGCTCAGAGTGCTGGCTGCTCAGTGCTCGGGTTGCTGGGTGCTCAGTGCTCAGTACTCAGGGTGCTGGGTGCTCAGTGCTCTTGGTGCTGGGTGCACAGTGCTCAGTACTCAGGGTGCTGGGTGCTCAGTGCTGAGGGTGCTGGCTGCTCAGTGCTCAGGGTGCTGGATGCTCAGTACTCAGCGTGCTCGGTGCTCAGTACTCAGGGTGCTCAGTGCTCAGTACTCAGCGTGCTGGGTGCTCAGTGCTCAGGGTCCTCGGTGCTCAGTACTCAGGGTGCTCAGTGCTCAGTACTCAGCGTGCTTTGTGCTCAGTGCTCGGGGTGCTGGGTGCTCAGTACTCAGGGTGCTGGTTGCTCAGTGCTCGGGGTGCTCGGTGATCAGTACTCAGGGTGCTGGGTGCTCAGTGCTCAGGGTGCTGGGTGCTCAGTGCTCAGGGTACTGGGTGCTCAGTGCTCAGGGTGCTGGGTGCTCAGTACTCGGGGTGCTGGGTGCTCAGTACTCAGGGAGCTGGATGCTCAGTGCTCAGGGTGCTGGGTGCTCAGTGCTCAGGGTGCTGGGTGCTCAGTACTCAGGGAGCTGGGTGCTCAGTACTCAGGGTGCTGGGTGATCAGTACTCGGGTGCTGGGTTTTCAGTGCTCAGGGTGCTGGGTGCTCAGTGCTCGGGGTGCTGGGTGCTCAGTGCTCAGTACTCAGGGTGCTGGGGGCTCAGTGCTCGGGGTGCTGGGTGCTCAGTGGTCAGTACTCAGGGTGCTGGGTGCTCAGTGCTCAGGGTGCTGGGTGCTCAGTGCTCAGGGTGCTGGGTGCTCAGTGCTCAGGGTGCTGGGTGCTCAGTGCTCAGGGTCCTGGGTGCTCAGTACTCAGGGTGCTGGGTGCGCAGTGCTCGGGGTGCTGGGTGGTCAGTGCTCAGGGTGCTGGGTGCTCAGTGCTCAGGGTGCTGGGTGCTCAGTACTCGGTGTGCTGGGTGTTCAGTACTCAGGGTGCTGGGTGCTCAGTACTCAGGGTGCTGGGTGATCAGTACTCGGGTGCTGGGTGCTCAGTGCTCGGGGTGCTGGGTGCTCAGTGCTCAGTACTCAGGGTGCTGGGTGCTCAGTGCTCGGGGTGCTGGGTGCACAGTGCTCAGTACTCAGGGTGCTGGGTGCTCAGTGCTCAGGGTGCTGGATGCTCAGTGCTCAGGGTGCTGGGTGCTCAGTGCTCAGGGTGCTGGGTACTCAGTGCTCGGGGTGCTGGGTGCTCAGTACTCAGGGTGCTGGGTGCTCAGTACTCAGGGTGCTCAATGCTCAGTACTCAGGGTGCTCAGTGCTCAGTACTCAGGGTGCTCAGTGCTCAGGGTGCTGGGTGCTCAGTGCTCAGGGTGCTCGGTGCTCAGTGCTCAGGGTGCTGGGTGCTCAGTACTCAGGGTGCTGGGTGCTCAGTGCTCAGCGTGCTCGGTGCTCAGTGCTCAGGGTGCTGGGTGCTCAGTACTCAGGGTGCTGGGTGCTCAGTGCTCGGCGTGCTGGGTGCTCAGTACTCAGGGTGCTGGGTGCTCAGTGCTCAGGGTGCTGGGTGCTCAGTGCTCAGGGTGCTTGGTGCTTAGTACTCGGGGTGCTGGGTGCTCAGTACTCAGGGTTCTGGGTGCTCAGTGCTCAGGGTGCTGGGTGCTCAGTGCTCAGGGTTCTGGGTACTCAGTGCTCGGGGCGCTGGGTCCTCAGTGCTCGGGGTGCTCGGAGCTCAGTACTCAGGGTGCTGGATGCTCAGTGCTCGGGGTGCTCGGTGCTCAGTACTCAGGGTGCTGGGTGCTCATTGCTCGGCCTGCTCCGTGCTCATTACGTTGGGTGCTCGCTACTCAGGGTGCTGGGTGCTCAGTGCTCAGGGTGCTGGGTGCTCAGTGCTCAGGGTGCTGGGTGCTCAGTGCTCAGGGTGCTGGGTGATCAGTACTCGGGTGCTGGGTGCTCAGTGCTCAGAGTGCTGGCTGCTCAGTGCTCGGGTTGCTGGGTGCTCAGTGCTCAGTACTCAGGGTGCTGGGTGCTCAGTGCTCTTGGTGCTGGGTGCACAGTGCTCAGTACTCAGGGTGCTGGGTGCTCAGTGCTGAGGGTGCTGGCTGCTCAGTGCTCAGGGTGCTGGATGCTCAGTACTCAGCGTGCTCGGTGCTCAGTACTCAGGGTGCTCAGTGCTCAGTACTCAGCGTGCTGGGTGCTCAGTGCTCAGGGTCCTCGGTGCTCAGTACTCAGGGTGCTCAGTGCTCAGTACTCAGCGTGCTTTGTGCTCAGTGCTCGGGGTGCTGGGTGCTCAGTACTCAGGGTGCTGGTTGCTCAGTGCTCGGGGTGCTCGGTGATCAGTACTCAGGGTGCTGGGTGCTCAGTGCTCAGGGTGCTGGGTGCTCAGTGCTCAGGGTACTGGGTGCTCAGTGCTCAGGGTGCTGGGTGCTCAGTACTCGGGGTGCTGGGTGCTCAGTACTCAGGGAGCTGGATGCTCAGTGCTCAGGGTGCTGGGTGCTCAGTGCTCAGGGTGCTGGGTGCTCAGTACTCGGGGTGCTGGGTGCTCAGTACTCAGGGAGCTGGGTGCTCAGTACTCAGGGTGCTGGGTGATCAGTACTCGGGTGCTGGGTTTTCAGTGCTCAGGGTGCTGGGTGCTCAGTGCTCGGGGTGCTGGGTGCTCAGTGCTCAGTACTCAGGGTGCTGGGGGCTCAGTGCTCGGGGTGCTGGGTGCTCAGTGGTCAGTACTCAGGGTGCTGGGTGCTCAGTGCTCAGGGTGCTGGGTGCTCAGTGCTCAGGGTGCTGGGTGCTCAGTGCTCAGGGTGCTGGGTGCTCAGTGCTCAGGGTCCTGGGTGCTCAGTACTCAGGGTGCTGGGTGCGCAGTGCTCGGGGTGCTGGGTGGTCAGTGCTCAGGGTGCTGGGTGCTCAGTGCTCAGGGTGCTGGGTGCTCAGTACTCGGTGTGCTGGGTGTTCAGTACTCAGGGTGCTGGGTGCTCAGTACTCAGGGTGCTGGGTGATCAGTACTCGGGTGCTGGGTGCTCAGTGCTCGGGGTGCTGGGTGCTCAGTGCTCAGTACTCAGGGTGCTGGGTGCTCAGTGCTCGGGGTGCTGGGTGCACAGTGCTCAGTACTCAGGGTGCTGGGTGCTCAGTGCTCAGGGTGCTGGATGCTCAGTGCTCAGGGTGCTGGGTGCTCAGTGCTCAGGGTGCTGGGTACTCAGTGCTCGGGGTGCTGGGTGCTCAGTACTCAGGGTGCTGGGTGCTCAGTACTCAGGGTGCTCAATGCTCAGTACTCAGGGTGCTCAGTGCTCAGTACTCAGGGTGCTCAGTGCTCAGGGTGCTGGGTGCTCAGTGCTCAGGGTGCTCGGTGCTCAGTGCTCAGGGTGCTGGGTGCTCAGTACTCAGGGTGCTGGGTGCTCAGTGCTCAGCGTGCTCGGTGCTCAGTGCTCAGGGTGCTGGGTGCTCAGTACTCAGGGTGCTGGGTGCTCAGTGCTCGGCGTGCTGGGTGCTCAGTACTCAGGGTGCTGGGTGCTCAGTGCTCAGGGTGCTGGGTGCTCAGTGCTCAGGGTGCTTGGTGCTTAGTACTCGGGGTGCTGGGTGCTCAGTACTCAGGGTTCTAGGTGCTCAGTGCTCAGGGTGCTGGGTGCTCAGTGCTCAGTGTTCTGGGTGCTCAGTGCTCGGGGCGCTGGGTGCTCAGTGCTCGGGGTGCTCGGAGCTCAGTACTCAGGGTGCTGGATGCTCAGTGCTCGGGGTGCTCGGTGCTCAGTACTCAGGGTGCTGGGTGCTCAGTGCTCGGGGTGCTCCGTGCTCAGTACGTTGGGTGCTCGCTACTCAGGGTGCTGGGTGCTCAGTGCTCAGGGTGCTGGGTGCTCAGTGCTCAGGGTGCTGGGTGCTCAGTGCTCAGGGTGCTGGGTGATCAGTACTCGGGTGCTGGGTGCTCAGTGCTCGGGGTGCTCCGTGCTCATTACGTTGGGTGCTCGCTACTCAGGGTGCTGGGTGCTCAGTGCTCAGGGTGCTGGGTGCTCAGTGCTCAGGGTGCTGGGTGCTCAGTGCTCAGGGTGCTGGGTGATCAGTACTCGGGTGCTGGGTGCTCAGTGCTCAGAGTGCTGGCTGCTCAGTGCTCGGGTTGCTGGGTGCTCAGTGCTCAGTACTCAGGGTGCTGGGTGCTCAGTGCTCTTGGTGCTGGGTGCACAGTGCTCAGTACTCAGGGTGCTGGGTGCTCAGTGCTGAGGGTGCTGGCTGCTCAGTGCTCAGGGTGCTGGATGCTCAGTACTCAGCGTGCTCGGTGCTCAGTACTCAGGGTGCTCAGTGCTCAGTACTCAGCGTGCTGGGTGCTCAGTGCTCAGGGTCCTCGGTGCTCAGTACTCAGGGTGCTCAGTGCTCAGTACTCAGCGTGCTTTGTGCTCAGTGCTCGGGGTGCTGGGTGCTCAGTACTCAGGGTGCTGGTTGCTCAGTGCTCGGGGTGCTCGGTGATCAGTACTCAGGGTGCTGGGTGCTCAGTGCTCAGGGTGCTGGGTGCTCAGTGCTCAGGGTACTGGGTGCTCAGTGCTCAGGGTGCTGGGTGCTCAGTACTCGGGGTGCTGGGTGCTCAGTACTCAGGGAGCTGGATGCTCAGTGCTCAGGGTGCTGGGTGCTCAGTGCTCAGGGTGCTGGGTGCTCAGTACTCGGGGTGCTGGGTGCTCAGTACTCAGGGAGCTGGGTGCTCAGTACTCAGGGTGCTGGGTGATCAGTACTCGGGTGCTGGGTTATCAGTGCTCAGGGTGCTGGGTGCTCAGTGCTCGGGGTGCTGGGTGCTCAGTGCTCAGTACTCAGGGTGCTGGGGGCTCAGTGCTCGGGGTGCTGGGTGCTCAGTGGTCAGTACTCAGGGTGCTGGGTGCTCAGTGCTCAGGGTGCTGGGTGCTCAGTGCTCAGGGTGCTGGGTGCTCAGTGCTCAGGGTGCTGGGTGCTCAGTGCTCAGGGTGCTGGGTGCTCAGTACTCAGGGTGCTGGGTGCGCAGTGCTCGGGGTGCTGGGTGCTCAGTGCACAGGGTGCTGGGTGCTCAGTGCTCAGGGTGCTGGGTGCTCAGTACTCGGTGTGCTGGGTGTTCAGTACTCAGGGTGCTGGGTGCTCAGTACTCAGGGTGCTGAGTGATCAGTACTCGGGTGCTGGGTGCTCAGTGCTCGGGGTGCTGGGTGCTCAGTGCTCAGTACTCAGGGTGCTGGGTGCTCAGTGCTCGGGGTGCTGGGTGCACAGTGCTCAGTACTCAGGGTGCTGGGTGCTCAGTGCTCAGGGTGCTGGATGCTCAGTGCTCAGGGTGCTGGGTGCTCAGTGCTCAGGGTGCTGGGTACTCAGTGCTCGGGGTGCTGGGTGCTCAGTACTCAGGGTGCTGGGTGCTCAGTACTCAGGGTGCTCAATGCTCAGTACTCAGGGTGCTCAGTGCTCAGTACTCAGGGTGCTCAGTGCTCAGGGTGCTGGGTGCTCAGTGCTCAGGGTGCTCGGTGCTCAGTGCTCAGGGTGCTGGGTGCTCAGTACTCAGGGTGCTGGGTGCTCAGTGATCAGCGTGCTCGGTGCTCAGTGCTCAGGGTGCTGGGTGCTCAGTACTCAGGGTGCTGGGTGCTCAGTGCTCGGGGTGCTGGGTGCTCAGTACTCAGGGTGCTGGGTGCTCAGTGCTCAGGGTGCTGGGTGCTCAGTGCTCAGGGTGCTTGGTGCTTAGTACTCGGGGTGCTGGGTGCTCAGTACTCAGGGTTCTAGGTGCTCAGTGCTCAGGGTGCTGGGTGCTCAGTGCTCAGGGTTCTGGGTGCTCAGTGCTCGGGGCGCTGTGTGCTCAGTGCTCGGGGTGCTCGGAGCTCAGTACTCAGGGTGCTGGATGCTCAGTGCTCGGGGTGCTCGGTGCTCAGTACTCAGGGTGCTGGGTGCTCAGTGCTTGGGGTGCTCCGTGCTCAGTACGTTGGGTGCTCGCTACTCAGGGTGCTGGTTGCTCAGTGCTCAGGGTGCTGGGTGCTCAGTGCTCAGGGTGCTGGGTGCTCAGTGCTCAGGGTGCTGGGTGATCAGTACTCGCGTGCTGGGTGCTCAGTGCTCAGAGTGCTGGCTGCTCAGTGCTCGGGTTGCTGGGTGCTCAGTGCTCAGTACTCAGGGTGCTGGGTGCTCAGTGCTCTTGGTGCTGGGTGCACAGTGCTCAGTACTCAGGGTGCTGGGTGCTCAGTGCTGAGGGTGCTGGCTGCTCAGTGCTCAGGGTGCTGGATGCTCAGTACTCAGCGTGCTCGGTGCTCAGTACTCAGGGTGCTCAGTGCTCAGTACTCAGCGTGCTGGGTGCTCAGTGCTCAGGGTCCTCGGTGCTCAGTACTCAGGGTGCTCAGTGCTCAGTACTCAGCGTGCTTTGTGCTCAGTGCTCGGGGTGCTGGGTGCTCAGTACTCAGGGTGCTGGTTGCTCAGTGCTCGGGGTGCTCGGTGATCAGTACTCAGGGTGCTGGGTGCTCAGTGCTCAGGGTGCTGGGTACTCAGTACTCAGGGTGCTGGGTGCTCAGTGCTCAGGGTGCTGGGTGCTCAGTGCTCAGGGTGCTGGGTGCTCAGTGCTCAGTGCTCAGGGTGCTGGGTGCTCAGTGCTCAGTGCTCAGGGTGCTGGTTGCTCAGTACTCAGGGTGCTGGGTGCTCAGTACTCAGGGTGCTGGGTGCTCAGTGCTCAGGGTGCTCGGTGCTCAGTACTCAGGGTGCTGGGTGCTCATTCTCGTCGTGCTGGGTGCTCAGTACTCAGGTTGCTCAGTACTCTGGGTGCTAGGTGCTCAGTACTGATGGTGCTGGGTGCTCAGTACTCAGGGTGCTTGGTGCTCAGTTCTCAGGGTGCTCGGTGCTCAGTGTTTGGGGTGCTGGGTCCTCAGTACTCAGGGTGCTGGGTGCTCAGTGCTCAGGGTGCTGGGTGCTCAGTGCTCAGGGTGCTGGGTGCTCAGTACTCAGTGCTCAGGATGCTGGGTGCTCAGTGCTCAGGGTGCTGGGTGCTCAGTGCTCAGCGTGCTCAGTGCTCAGTGCTCAGTACTCAGGGTGCTGTGTGCTCAGTACTCAGGGTGCTGGGTGCTCAGTGCTCGGGGTGCCCGGTGCTCAGTGCTCGGGGTGCTCGGTGCTCAGTACTCAGGGTGCTGGGTGCTCAGTACTCAGGGTGCTGGGTGCTCAGTCCTCGGGGTGCTCCGTGCTCAGGGTGCTGGGTGCTCAGTACTCAGGGTGCTGGGTGCTCAGTGCTCGGGGTGCTGGGTGCTCAGTGCTCAGGGTGATCATTGCTCAGTGCTCAGGGTGCTGGGTGCTCAGTCCTCAGGGTGCTCAGGGCTCAGGGTGCTGGGTGCTCAGTACTCAGGGTGCTGGGTGCTGAGTGCTCAGGGTGCTGGGTGCTCAGTGCTCAGGGTTCTGGGTGCTCAGTACTCAGGGTGCTCACTGCTCAGTACTCGGGGTGCTTGGTGCTCAGTACTCAGGGTGCTCAGTGCTCAGTACTCGGGGTGCTGGCTGCTCAGTGCTCAGGGTGCTCAGTGCTCAGTGCTCGGGGTGTTGGGTGCCCAGTGCTCGGGGCGCTGGGTGCTCAGTGCTCGGGGTGCTGGGTGCTCAGTACTCGGGGTGCTGGGTGCTCAGTGCTCAGAGTGCTCAGTGCTCAGTACTCAGTGCTCAGGGTGCTCAGTGCTCAGTGCTCAGGGTGCTGGGTGTTCAGTACTCAGGGAGCTGGGTGCTCAGTGCTCAGTGTGCTGGGTGCTCAGTGCTCAGGGTGCTGGGTGCTCAGTGCTCAGGGTGCTGGGTGCTCAGTACTCAGGGTCCTGGGTGCGAAGTTCTCGGGGTGCTGGGTGCTCAGTGCTCAGGGTGCTGGGTGCTCAGTGCTCAGGGTGCTGGGTGCTCAGTACTCGGGTGCTGGGTGCTCAGTGCTCAGAGTGCTGGGTGCTCAGTGCTCGGGGTGCTGGGTGCTCAGTGCTCGGGGCGCTGGGTGCTTAGTGCTCGGGGTGCTCGGAGCTCAGTACTCAGTGTGCTGGGTGCTCAGTGCTCGGGGTGCTCGGTGCTCAGTACTCAGGGTGCTGGGTGCTCAGTGCTCGGGGTGCTCGGTGCTCAGTACGTTGAGTGTTCACTACTCAGGGTGCTGGGTGCTCAGTGCTCAGGGTGCTGGGTGCTCAGTGCTCAGGGTGCTGGGTGCTCAGTACTCAGGGTGCTGGGTGCTCAGTGCTCGGGGTGCTGGGTGCTCAGTACTCAGGGTGCTGGGTGCTCAGTGCTCAGGGTGCTGGGTGCTCAGTGGTCAGTACTCAGGGTGCTGGGTGCTCAGTGCTCAGGGTGCTGGGTGCTCAGTGCTCAGGGTGCTGGGTGCTCAGTGCTCAGGGTGCTGGGTGCTCAGTGCTCAGGGTGCTGGGTGCTCAGTACTCAGGGTGCTGGGTGCGCAGTGCTCGGGGTGCTGGGTGCTCAGTGCTCAGGGTGCTGGGTGCTCAGTGCTCAGGGTGCTGGGTGCTCAGTACTCGGTGTGCTGGGTGTTCAGTACTCAGGGTGCTGGGTGCTCAGTACTCAGGGTGCTGGGTGATCAGTACTCGGGTGCTGGGTGCTCAGTGCTCGGGGTGCTGGGTGCTCAGTGCTCAGTACTCAGGGTGCTGGGTGCTCAGTGCTCGGGGTGCTGGGTGCACAGTGCTCAGTACTCAGGGTGCTGGGTGCTCAGTGCTCAGGGTGCTGGATGCTCAGTGCTCAGGGTGCTGGGTGCTCAGTGCTCAGGGTGCTGGGTACTCAGTGCTCGGGGTGCTGGGTGCTCAATACTCAGGGTGCTGTGTGCTCAGTACTCAGGGTGCTCAATGCTCAGTACTCAGGGTGCTCAGTGCTCAGTACTCAGGGTGCTCAGTGCTCAGGGTGCTGGGTGCTCAGTGCTCAGGGTGCTCGGTGCTCAGTGCTCAGGGTGCTGGGTGCTCAGTACTCAGGGTGCTGGGTGCTCAGTGCTCAGCGTGCTCGGTGCTCAGTGCTCAGGGTGCTGGGTGCTCAGTACTCAGGGTGCTGGGTGCTCAGTGCTCGGGGTGCTGGGTGCTCAGTACTCAGGGTGCTGGGTGCTCAGTGCTCAGGGTGCTGGGTGCTCAGTGCTCAGGGTGCTTGGTGCTTAGTACTCGGGGTGCTGGGTGCTCAGTACTCAGGGTTCTAGGTGCTCAGTGCTCAGGGTGCTGGGTGCTCAGTGCTCAGGGTTCTGGGTGCTCAGTGCTCGGGGCGCTGGGTGCTCAGTGCTCGGGGTGCTCGGAGCTCAGTACTCAGGGTGCTGGATGCTCAGTGCTCGGGGTGCTCGGTGCTCAGTACTCAGGGTGCTGGGTGCTCAGTGCTCGGGGTGCTCCGTGCTCAGTACGTTGGGTGCTCGCTACTCAGCGTGCTGGGTGCTCAGTGCTCAGGGTGCTGGGTGCTCAGTGCTCAGGGTGCTGGGTGCTCAGTGCTCAGGGTGCTGGGTGATCAGTACTCGGGTGCTGGGTGCTCAGTGCTCAGAGTGCTGGCTGCTCAGTGCTCGGGTTGCTGGGTGCTCAGTGCTCAGTACTCAGGGTGCTGGGTGCTCAGTGCTCTTGGTGCTGGTTGCACAGTGCTCAGTACTCAGGGTGCTGGGTGCTCAGTGCTGAGGGTGCTGGCTGCTCAGTGCTCAGGGTGCTGGATGCTCAGTACTCAGCGTGCTCGGTGCTCAGTACTCAGGGTGCTCAGTGCTCAGTACTCAGCGTGCTGGGTGCTCAGTGCTCAGGGTCCTCGGTGCTCAGTACTCAGGGTGCTCAGTGCTCAGTACTCAGCGTGCTTTGTGCTCAGTGCTCGGGGTGCTGGGTGCTCAGTACTCAGGGTGCTGGTTGCTCAGTGCTCGGGGTGCTCGGTGATCAGTACTCAGGGTGCTGGGTGCTCAGTGCTCAGGGTGCTGGGTACTCAGTACTCAGGGTGCTGGGTACTCAGTGCTCAGTGTGCTGGGTGCTCAGTGCTCAGGGTGCTGGGTGCTCAGTGCTCAGTGCTCAGGGTGCTGGGTGCTCAGTGCTCAGTGCTCAGGGTGCTGGTTGCTCAGTACTCAGGATGCTGGGTGCTCAGTACTCAGGGTGCTGGGTGCTCAGTGCTCAGGGTGCTCGGTGCTCAGTACTCAGGGTGCTGGGTGCTCATTCTCGTCGTGCTGGGTGCTCAGTACTCAGGTTGCTCAGAACTCTGGGTGCTCGGTGCTCAGTACTGATGGTGCTGGGTGCTCAGTACTCAGGGTGCTTGGTGCTCAGTTCTCAGGGTGCTCGGTGCTCAGTGTTTGGGGTGCTGGGTCCTCAGTACTCAGGGTGCTGGGTGCTCAGTGCTCAGGGTGCTGGGTGCTCAGTGCTCAGGGTGCTGGGTGCTCAGTACTCAGTGCTCAGGATGCTGGGTGCTCAGTGCTCAGGGTGCTGGGTGCTCAGTGCTCAGCGTGCTCAGTGCTCAGTGCTCAGTACTCAGGGTGCTGTGTGCTCAGTACTCAGGGTGCTGGGTGCTCAGTGCTCGGGGTGCCCGGTGCTCAGTGCTCGGGGTGCTCGGTGCTCAGTACTCAGGGTGCTGGGTGCTCAGTACTCAGGGTGCTGGGTGCTCAGTCCTCGGGGTGCTCCGTGCTCAGGGTGCTGGGTGCTCAGTACTCAGGGTGCTGGGTGCTCAGTGCTCGGGGTGCTGGGTGCTCAGTGCTCAGGGTGATCATTGCTCAGTGCTCAGGGTGCTGGGTGCTCAGTCCTCAGGGTGCTCAGGGCTCAGGGTGCTGGGTGCTCAGTACTCAGGGTGCTGGGTGCTGAGTGCTCAGGGTGCTGGGTGCTCAGTGCTCAGGGTGCTGGGTGCTCAGTACTCAGGGTGCTCACTGCTCAGTACTCGGGGTGCTTGGTGCTCAGTACTCAGGGTGCTCAGTGCTCAGTACTCGGGGTGCTGGCTGCTCAGTGCTCAGGGTGCTCAGTGCTCAGTGCTCGGTGTGTTGGGTGCCCAGTGCTCGGGGCGCTGGGTGCTCAGTGCTCGGGGTGCTGGGTGCTCAGTACTCGGGGTGCTGGGTGCTCAGTGCTCAGAGTGCTCAGTGCTCAGTACTCAGTGCTCAGGGTGCTCAGTGCTCAGTGCTCAGGGTGCTGGGTGTTCAGTACTCAGGGAGCTGGGTGCTCAGTGCTCAGTGTGCTGGGTGCTCAGTGCTCAGGGTGCTGGGTGCTCAGTGCTCAGGGTGCTGGGTGCTCAGTACTCAGGGTCCTGGGTGCGAAGTTCTCGGGGTGCTGGGTGCTCAGTGCTCAGGGTGCTGGGTGCTCAGTGCTCAGGGTGCTGGGTGCTCAGTACTCGGGTGCTGGGTGCTCAGTGCTCAGAGTGCTGGGTGCTCAGTGCTCGGGGTGCTGGGTGCTCAGTGCTCGGGGCGCTGGGTGCTTAGTGCTCGGGGTGCTCGGAGCTCAGTACTCAGTGTGCTGGGTGCTCAGTGCTCGGGGTGCTCGGTGCTCAGTACTCAGGGTGCTGGGTGCTCAGTGCTCGGGGTGCTCGGTGCTCAGTACGTTGAGTGTTCACTACTCAGGGTGCTGGGTGCTCAGTGCTCAGGGTGCTGGGTGCTCAGTGCTCAGGGTGCTGGGTGCTCAGTACTCAGGGTGCTGGGTGCTCAGTGCTCGGGGTGCTGGGTGCTCAGTACTCAGGGTGCTGGGTGCTCAGTGCTCAGGGTGCTGGGTGCTCAGTGCTCAGGGTGCTTGGTGCTTAGTACTCGGGGTGCTGGGTGCTCAGTACTCAGGGTTCTAGGTGCTCAGTGCTCAGGGTGCTGGGTGCTCAGTGCTCAGGGTTCTGGGTGCTCAGTGCTCGGGGCGCTGGGTGCTCAGTGCTCGGGGTGCTCGGAGCTCAGTACTCAGGGTGCTGGATGCTCAGTGCTCGGCGTGCTCGGTGCTCAGTACTCAGGGTGCTGGGTGCTCAGTGCTCGGGGTGCTCCGTGCTCAGTACGTTGGGTGCTCGCTACTCAGGGTGCTGGGTGCTCAGTGCTCAGGGTGCTGGGTGCTCAGTGCTCAGGGTGCTGGGTGCTCAGTGCTCAGGGTGCTGGGTGATCAGTACTCGGGTGCTGGGTGCTCAGTACTCAGGGTGCTGGGTGCTCAGTACTCAGGGTGCTGGGTGCCCAGTCCTCAGGGTGCTCAGTGCTCAGTACTCAGGGTGCTGGGTGCTCAGTGCTCTTGGTGCTGGTTGCACAGTGCTCAGTACTCAGGGTGCTGGGTGCTCAGTGCTGAGGGTGCTGGCTGCTCAGTGCTCAGGGTGCTGGATGCTCAGTACTCAGCGTGCTCGGTGCTCAGTACTCAGGGTGCTCAGTGCTCAGTACTCAGCGTGCTGGGTGCTCAGTGCTCAGGGTCCTCGGTGCTCAGTACTCAGGGTGCTCAGTGCTCAGTACTCAGCGTGCTTTGTGCTCAGTGCTCGGGGTGCTGGGTGCTCAGTACTCAGGGTGCTGGTTGCTCAGTGCTCGGGGTGCTCGGTGATCAGTACTCAGGGTGCTGGGTGCTCAGTGCTCAGGGTGCTGGGTACTCAGTACTCAGGGTGCTGGGTAATCAGTGCTCAGGGTGCTGGGTGCTCAGTGCTCAGGGTGCTGGGTGCTCAGTGCTCAGTGCTCAGGGTGCTGGGTGCTCAGTGCTCAGTGCTCAGGGTGCTGGTTGCTCAGTACTCAGGATGCTGGGTGCTCAGTACTCAGGGTGCTGGGTGCTCAGTGCTCAGGGTGCTCGGTGCTCAGTACTCAGGGTGCTGGGTGCTCATTCTCGTCGTGCTGGGTGCTCAGTACTCAGGTTGCTCAGAACTCTGGGTGCTCGGTGCTCAGTACTGATGGTGCTGGGTGCTCAGTACTCAGGGTGCTTGGTGCTCAGTTCTCAGGGTGCTCGGTGCTCAGTGTTTGGGGTGCTGGGTCCTCAGTACTCAGGGTGCTGGGTGCTCAGTGCTCAGGGTGCTGGGTGCTCAGTGCTCAGGGTGCTGGGTGCTCAGTACTCAGTGCTCAGGATGCTGGGTGCTCAGTGCTCAGGGTGCTGGGTGCTCAGTGCTCAGCGTGCTCAGTGCTCAGTGCTCAGTACTCAGGGTGCTGTGTGCTCAGTACTCAGGGTGCTGGGTGCTCAGTGCTCGGGTTGCCCGGTGCTCAGTGCTCGGGGTGCTCGGTGCTCAGTACTCAGGGTGCTGGGTGCTCAGTACTCAGGGTGCTGGGTGCTCAGTCCTCGGGGTGCTCCGTGCTCAGGGTGCTGGGTGCTCAGTACTCAGGGTGCTGGGTGCTCAGTGCTCGGGGTGCTGGGTGCTCAGTGCTCAGGGTGATCATTGCTCAGTGCTCAGGGTGCTGGGTGCTCAGTCCTCAGGGTGCTCAGGGCTCAGGGTGCTGGGTGCTCAGTACTCAGGGTGCTGGGTGCTGAGTGCTCAGGGTGCTGGGTGCTCAGTGCTCAGGGTGCTGGGTGCTCAGTACTCAGGGTGCTCACTGCTCAGTACTCGGGGTGCTTGGTGCTCAGTACTCAGGGTGCTCAGTGCTCAGTACTCGGGGTGCTGGCTGCTCAGTGCTCAGGGTGCTCAGTGCTCAGTGCTCGGTGTGTTGGGTGCCCAGTGCTCGGGGCGCTGGGTGCTCAGTGCTCGGGGTGCTGGGTGCTCAGTACTCGGGGTGCTGGGTGCTCAGTGCTCAGAGTGCTCAGTGCTCAGTACTCAGTGCTCAGGGTGCTCAGTGCTCAGTGCTCAGGGTGCTGGGTGTTCAGTACTCAGGGAGCTGGGTGCTCAGTGCTCAGTGTGCTGGGTGCTCAGTGCTCAGGGTGCTGGGTGCTCAGTGCTCAGGGTGCTGGGTGCTCAGTACTCAGGGTCCTGGGTGCGAAGTTCTCGGGGTGCTGGGTGCTCAGTGCTCAGGGTGCTGGGTGCTCAGTGCTCAGGGTGCTGGGTGCTCAGTACTCGGGTGCTGGGTGCTCAGTGCTCAGAGTGCTGGGTGCTCAGTGCTCGGGGTGCTGGGTGCTCAGTGCTCGGGGCGCTGGGTGCTTAGTGCTCGGGGTGCTCGGAGCTCAGTACTCAGTGTGCTGGGTGCTCAGTGCTCGGGTGCTCGGTGCTCAGTACTCAGGGTGCTGGGTGCTCAGTGCTCGGGGTGCTCGGTGCTCAGTACGTTGAGTGTTCACTACTCAGGGTGCTGGGTGCTCAGTGCTCAGGGTGCTGGGTGCTCAGTGCTCAGGGTGCTGGGTGCTCAGTACTCAGGGTGCTGGGTGCTCAGTGCTCGGGGTGCTGGGTGCTCAGTACTCAGGGTGCTGGGTGCTCAGTGCTCAGGGTGCTGGGTGCTCAGTGCTCAGGGTGCTTGGTGCTTAGTACTCGGGGTGCTGGGTGCTCAGTACTCAGGGTTCTAGGTGCTCAGTGCTCAGGGTGCTGGGTGCTCAGTGCTCAGGGTTCTGGGTGCTCAGTGCTCGGGGCGCTGGGTGCTCAGTGCTCGGGGTGCTCGGAGCTCAGTACTCAGGGTGCTGGATGCTCAGTGCTCGGGGTGCTCGGTGCTCAGTACTCAGGGTGCTGGGTGCTCAGTGCTCGGGGTGCTCCGTGCTCAGTACGTTGGGTGCTCGCTACTCAGGGTGCTGGGTGCTCAGTGCTCAGGGTGCTGGGTGCTCAGTGCTCAGGGTGCTGGGTGCTCAGTGCTCAGGGTGCTGGGTGATCAGTACTCGGGTGCTGGGTGCTCAGTGCTCAGAGTGCTGGCTGCTCAGTGCTCGGGTTGCTGGGTGCTCAGTGCTCAGTACTCAGGGTGCTGGGTGCTCAGTGCTCTTGGTGCTGGGTGCACAGTGCTCAGTACTCAGGGTGCTGGGTGCTCAGTGCTGAGGGTGCTGGCTGCTCAGTGCTCAGGGTGCTGGATGCTCAGTACTCAGCGTGCTCGGTGCTCAGTACTCAGGGTGCTCAGTGCTCAGTAATCAGCGTGCTGTGTGCTCAGTGCTCAGGGTCCTCGGTGCTCAGTACTCAGGGTGCTCAGTGCTCAGAACTCAGCGTGCTTTGTGCTCAGTGCTCGGGGTGCTGGGTGCTCAGTAATCAGGATGCTGGTTGCTCAGTGCTCGGGGTGCTCGGTGATCAGTACTCAGGGTGCTGGGTGCTCAGTGCTCAGGGTGCTGGGTACTCAGTACTCAGGGTGCTGGGTGCTCAGTGCTCAGGGTGCTGGGTGCTCAGTGCTCAGGGTGCTGGGTGCTCAGTGCTCAGTGCTCAGGGTGCTGGGTGCCCAGTGCTCAGTGCTCAGGGTGCTGGTTGCTCAGTACTCAGGGTGCTGGGTGCTCAGTACTCAGGGTGCTGGGTGCTCAGTGCTCAGGGTGCTCGGTGCTCAGTACTCAGGGTGCTGGGTGCTCATTCTCGTCGTGCTGGGTGCTCAGTACTCAGGTTGCTCAGTACTCTGGGTGCTCGGTGCTCAGTACTGATGGTGCTGGGTGCGCAGTACTCAGGGTGCTTGGTGCTCAGTTCTCAGGGTGCTCGGTGCTCAGTGTTTGGGGTACTGGGTCCTCAGTACTCAGGGTGCTGGGTGCTCAGTGCTCAGGGTGCTGGGTGCTCAGTGCTCAGGGTGCTGGGTGCTCAGTACTCAGTGCTCAGGATGCTGGGTGCTCAGTGCTCAGGGTGCTGGGTGCTCAGTGCTCAGCGTGCTCAGTGCTCAGTGCTCAGTACTCAGGGTGCTGTGTGCTCAGTACTCAGGGTGCTGGGTGCTCAGTGCTCGGGGTGCCCGGTGCTCAGTGCTCGGGGTGCTCGGTGCTCAGTACTCAGGGTGCTGGGTGCTCAGTACTCAGGGTGCTGGGTGCTCAGTCCTCGGGGTGCTCCGTGCTCAGGGTGCTGGGTTCTCAGTACTCTGGGTGCTGGGTGCTCAGTGCTCGGGGTGCTGGGTGCTCAGTGCTCAGGGTGATCATTGCTCAGTGCTCAGGGTGCTGGGTGCTCAGTCCTCAGGGTGCTCAGGGCTCAGAGTGCTGGGTGCTCAGTACTCAGGGTGCTGGGTGCTGAGTGCTCAGGGTGCTGGGTGCTCAGTGCTCAGGGTGCTGGGTGCTCAGTACTCAGGGTGCTCACTGCTCAGTACTCGGGGTGCTTGGTGCTCAGTACTCAGGGTGCTCAGTGCTCAGTACTCAGTGTGCTGGCTGCTCAGTGCTCAGGGTGCTCAGTGCTCAGTGCTCGGGGTGTTGGGTGCCCAGTGCTCGGGGCGCTGGGTGCTCAGTGCTCGGGGTGCTGGGTGCTCAGTACTCGGGGTGCTGGGTGCTCAGTGCTCAGAGTGCTCAGTGCTCAGTACTCAGTGCTCAGGGTGCTCAGTGCTCAGGGTGCTGGGTGTTCAGTACTCAGGGAGCTGGGTGCTCAGTGCTCAGTGTGCTGGGTGCTCAGTGCTCAGGGTGCTGGGTGCTCAGTGCTCAGGGTGCTGGGTGCTCAGTACTCAGGGTCCTGGGTGCGAAGTTCTCGGGGTGCTGGGTGCTCAGTGCTCAGGGTGCTGGGTGCTCAGTGCTCAGGGTGCTGGGTGCTCAGTACTCGGGTGCTGGGTGCTCAGTGCTCAGAGTGCTGGGTGCTCAGTGCTCGGGGTGCTGGGTGCTCAGTGCTCGGGGCGCTGGGTGCTTAGTGCTCGGGGTGCTCGGAGCTCAGTACTCAGTGTGCTGGGTGCTCAGTGCTCGGGGTGCTCGGTGCTCAGTACTCAGGGTGCTGGGTGCTCAGTGCTCGGGGTGCTCGGTGCTCAGTACGTTGAGTGTTCACTACTCAGGGTGCTGGGTGCTCAGTGCTCAGGGTGCTGTGTGCTCAGTGCTCAGGGTGCTGGGTGCTCAGTGCTCGGGGTGCTGGGTGCTCAGTGCTCAGGGTGCTGGGTGCTCAGTGCTCAGGGTGCTGGGTGCTCAGTGCTCAGGGTGCTGGGTGATCAGTACTCGGGTGCTGGGTGCTCAGTGCTCAGAGTGCTGGCTGCTCAGTGCTCGGGTTGCTGGGTGCTCAGTGCTCAGTACTCAGGGTGCTGGGTGCTCAGTGCTCTTGGTGCTGGTTGCACAGTGCTCAGTACTCAGGGTGCTGGGTGCTCAGTGCTGAGGGTGCTGGCTGCTCAGTGCTCAGGGTGCTGGATGCTCAGTACTCAGCGTGCTCGGTGCTCAGTACTCAGGGTGCTCAGTGCTCAGTACTCAGCGTGCTGGGTGCTCAGTGCTCAGGGTCCTCGGTGCTCAGTACTCAGGGTGCTCAGTGCTCAGTACTCAGCGTGCTTTGTGCTCAGTGCTCGGGGTGCTGGGTGCTCAGTACTCAGGGTGCTGGTTGCTCAGTGCTCGGGGTGCTCGGTGATCAGTACTCAGGGTGCTGGGTGCTCAGTGCTCAGGGTGCTGGGTACTCAGTACTCAGGGTGCTGGGTACTCAGTGCTCAGGGTGCTGGGTGCTCAGTGCTCAGGGTGCTGGGTGCTCAGTGCTCAGTGCTCAGGGTGCTGGGTGCTCAGTGCTCAGTGCTCAGGGTGCTGGTTGCTCAGTACTCAGGATGCTGGGTGCTCAGTACTCAGGGTGCTGGGTGCTCAGTGCTCAGGGTGCTCGGTGCTCAGTACTCAGGGTGCTGGGTGCTCATTCTCGTCGTGCTGGGTGCTCAGTACTCAGGTTGCTCAGAACTCTGGGTGCTCGGTGCTCAGTACTGATGGTGCTGGGTGCTCAGTACTCAGGGTGCTTGGTGCTCAGTTCTCAGGGTGCTCGGTGCTCAGTGTTTGGGGTGCTGGGTCCTCAGTACTCAGGGTGCTGGGTGCTCAGTGCTCAGGGTGCTGGGTGCTCAGTGCTCAGGGTGCTGGGTGCTCAGTACTCAGTGCTCAGGATGCTGGGTGCTCAGTGCTCAGGGTGCTGGGTGCTCAGTGCTCAGCGTGCTCAGTGCTCAGTGCTCAGTACTCAGGGTGCTGTGTGCTCAGTACTCAGGGTGCTGGGTGCTCAGTGCTCGGGGTGCCCGGTGCTCAGTGCTCGGGGTGCTCGGTGCTCAGTACTCAGGGTGCTGGGTGCTCAGTACTCAGGGTGCTGGGTGCTCAGTCCTCGGGGTGCTCCGTGCTCAGGGTGCTGGGTGCTCAGTCCTCAGGGTGCTCAGGGCTCAGGGTGCTGGGTGCTCAGTACTCAGGGTGCTGGGTGCTGAGTGCTCAGGGTGCTGGGTGCTCAGTGCTCAGGGTGCTGGGTGCTCAGTACTCAGGGTACTCACTGCTCAGTACTCGGGGTGCTTGGTGCTCAGTACTCAGGGTGCTCAGTGCTCAGTACTCGGGGTGCTGGCTGCTCAGTGCTCAGGGTGCTCAGTGCTCAGTGCTCGGTGTGTTGGGTGCCCAGTGCTCGGGGCGCTGGGTGCTCAGTGCTCGGGGTGCTGGGTGCTCAGTACTCGGGGTGCTGGGTGCTCAGTGCTCAGAGTGCTCAGTGCTCAGTACTCAGTGCTCAGGGTGCTCAGTGCTCAGTGCTCAGGGTGCTGGGTGTTCAGTACTCAGGGAGCTGGGTGCTCAGTGCTCAGTGTGCTGGGTGCTCAGTGCTCAGGGTGCTGGGTGCTCAGTGCTCAGGGTGCTGGGTGCTCAGTACTCAGGGTCCTGGGTGCGAAGTTCTCGGGGTGCTGGGTGCTCAGTGCTCAGGGTGCTGGGTGCTCAGTGCTCAGGGTGCTGGGTGCTCAGTACTCGGGTGCTGGGTGCTCAGTGCTCAGAGTGCTGGGTGCTCAGTGCTCGGGGTGCTGGGTGCTCAGTGCTCGGGGCGCTGGGTGCTTAGTGCTCGGGGTGCTCGGAGCTCAGTACTCAGTGTGCTGGGTGCTCAGTGCTCGGGGTGCTCGGTGCTCAGTACTCAGGGTGCTGGGTGCTCAGTGCTCGGGGTGCTCGGTGCTCAGTACGTTGAGTGTTCACTACTCAGGGTGCTGGGTGCTCAGTGCTCAGGGTGCTGGGTGCTCAGTGCTCAGGGTGCTGGGTGCTCAGTACTCAGGGTGCTGGGTGCTCAGTGCTCGGGGTGCTGGGTGCTCAGTACTCAGGGTGCTGGGTGCTCAGTGCTCAGGGTGCTGGGTGCTCAGTGCTCAGGGTGCTTGGTGCTTAGTACTCGGGGTGCTGGGTGCTCAGTACTCAGGGTTCTAGGTGCTCAGTGCTCAGGGTGCTGGGTGCTCAGTGCTCAGGGTTCTGGGTGCTCAGTGCTCGGGGCGCTGGGTGCTCAGTGCTCGGGGTGCTCGGAGCTCAGTACTCAGGGTGCTGGATGCTCAGTGCTCGGGGTGCTCGGTGCTCAGTACTCAGGGTGCTGGGTGCTCAGTGCTCGGGGTGCTCCGTGCTCAGTACGTTGGGTGCTCGCTACTCAGGGTGCTGGGTGCTCAGTGCTCAGGGTGCTGGGTGCTCAGTGCTCAGGGTGCTGGGTGCTCAGTGCTCAGGGTGCTGGGTGATCAGTACTCGGGTGCTGGGTGCTCAGTGCTCAGAGTGCTGGCTGCTCAGTGCTCGGGTTGCTGGGTGCTCAGTGCTCAGTACTCAGGGTGCTGGGTGCTCAGTGCTCTTGGTGCTGGGTGCACAGTGCTCAGTACTCAGGGTGCTGGGTGCTCAGTGCTGAGGGTGCTGGCTGCTCAGTGCTCAGGGTGCTGGATGCTCAGTACTCAGCGTGCTCGGTGCTCAGTACTCAGGGTGCTCAGTGCTCAGTAATCAGCGTGCTGTGTGCTCAGTGCTCAGGGTCCTCGGTGCTCAGTACTCAGGGTGCTCAGTGCTCAGAACTCAGCGTGCTTTGTGCTCAGTGCTCGGGGTGCTGGGTGCTCAGTAATCAGGGTGCTGGTTGCTCAGTGCTCGGGGTGCTCGGTGATCAGTACTCAGGGTGCTGGGTGCTCAGTGCTCAGGGTGCTGGGTACTCAGTACTCAGGGTGCTGGGTGCTCAGTGCTCAGGGTGCTGGGTGCTCAGTGCTCAGGGTGCTGGGTGCTCAGTGCTCAGTGCTCAGGGTGTTGGGTGCCCAGTGCTCAGTGCTCAGGGTGCTGGTTGCTCAGTACTCAGGGTGCTGGGTGCTCAGTACTCAGGGTGCTGGGTGCTCAGTGCTCAGGGTGCTCGGTGCTCAGTACTCAGGGTGCTGGGTGCTCATTCTCGTCGTGCTGGGTGCTCAGTACTCAGGTTGCTCAGTACTCTGGGTGCTCGGTGCTCAGTACTGATGGTGCTGGGTGCGCAGTACTCAGGGTGCTTGGTGCTCAGTTCTCAGGGTGCTCGGTGCTCAGTGTTTGGGGTGCTGGGTCCTCAGTACTCAGGGTGCTGGGTGCTCAGTGCTCAGGGTGCTGGGTGCTCAGTGCTCAGGGTGCTGGGTGCTCAGTACTCAGTGCTCAGGATGCTGGGTGCTCAGTGCTCAGGGTGCTGGGTGCTCAGTGCTCAGCGTGCTCAGTGCTCAGTGCTCAGTACTCAGGGTGCTGTGTGCTCAGTACTCAGGGTGCTGGGTGCTCAGTGCTCGGGGTGCCCGGTGCTCAGTGCTCGGGGTGCTCGGTGCTCAGTACTCAGGGTGCTGGGTGCTCAGTACTCAGGGTGCTGGGTGCTCAGTCCTCGGGGTGCTCCGTGCTCAGGGTGCTGGGTTCTCAGTACTCTGGGTGCTGGGTGCTCAGTGCTCGGGGTGCTGGGTGCTCAGTGCTCAGGGTGATCATTGCTCAGTGCTCAGGGTGCTGGGTGCTCAGTCCTCAGGGTGCTCAGGGCTCAGGGTGCTGGGTGCTCAGTACTCAGGGTGCTGGGTGCTGAGTGCTCAGGGTGCTGGGTGCTCAGTGCTCAGGGTGCTGGGTGCTCAGTACTCAGGGTGCTCACTGCTCAGTACTCGGGGTGCTTGGTGCTCAGTACTCAGGGTGCTCAGTGCTCAGTACTCAGTGTGCTGGCTGCTCAGTGCTCAGGGTGCTCAGTGCTCAGTGCTCGGGGTGTTGGGTGCCCAGTGCTCGGGGCGCTGGGTGCTCAGTGCTCGGGGTGCTGGGTGCTCAGTACTCGGGGTGCTGGGTGCTCAGTGCTCAGAGTGCTCAGTGCTCAGTACTCAGTGCTCAGGGTGCTCAGTGCTCAGGGTGCTGGGTGTTCAGTACTCAGGGAGCTGGGTGCTCAGTGCTCAGTGTGCTGGGTGCTCAGTGCTCAGGGTGCTGGGTGCTCAGTGCTCAGGGTGCTGGGTGCTCAGTACTCAGGGTCCTGGGTGCGAAGTTCTCGGGGTGCTGGGTGCTCAGTGCTCAGGGTGCTGGGTGCTCAGTGCTCAGGGTGCTGGGTGCTCAGTACTCGGGTGCTGGGTGCTCAGTGCTCAGAGTGCTGGGTGCTCAGTGCTCGGGGTGCTGGGTGCTCAGTGCTCGGGGCGCTGGGTGCTTAGTGCTCGGGGTGCTCGGAGCTCAGTACTCAGTGTGCTGGGTGCTCAGTGCTCGGGGTGCTCGGTGCTCAGTACTCAGGGTGCTGGGTGCTCAGTGCTCGGGGTGCTCGGTGCTCAGTACGTTGAGTGTTCACTACTCAGGGTGCTGGGTGCTCAGTGCTCAGGGTGCTGTGTGCTCAGTGCTCAGGGTGCTGGGTGCTCAGTGCTCGGGGTGCTGGGTGCTCAGTGCTCAGGGTGCTGGGTGCTCAGTGCTCAGGGTGCTGGGTGCTCAGTACTCAGGGTGCTGGGTGCTTAGTGCTCGAGGTGCTCGGTGCTCAGTACTCAAGGTGCTGGGTGCTCAGTGCTCAGGGTGCTGGGTGCTCAGTCCTCGGGGTGCTCCGTGCTCAGGGTGCTGGGTGCTCAGTGCTCGGGGTGCTCGGTGCTCAGTACGTTGAGTGTTCACTACTCAGGGTGCTGGGTGCTCAGTACTCAGGGTCCTTTGTGCGAAGTGCTCGGGGTGCTGGGTGCTCAGTGCTCGGGGTGCTGGGTGCTCAGAGCTCAGGGTGCTGGGTGCTCAGTGCTCAGGGTTCTGGGTGCTCAGTGCTCGGGGCGCTGGGTGCTCAGTGCTCGGGGTGCTAGGAGCTCAGTACTCAGTGTGCTGGGTGCTCAGTGCTCGGGGTGCTCGGTGCTCAGTACTCAGGGTGCTGGGTGCTCAGTGCTCGGGGTGCTCGGTGCTCAGTTCGTTGAGTGCTCACTACTCAGGGTGCTGGGTGCTCAGTGCTCAGGGTGCTGGGTGCTCAGTGCTCAGGGTGCTGGGTGCTCAGTGCTCAGGGTGCTGGGTGCTCAGTACTCAGGGTCCTGGGTGCGAAGTTCTCGGGGTGCTGGGTGCTCAGTGCTCAGGGTGCTGGGTGCTCAGTGCTCAGGGTGCTGGGTGCTCAGTACTCGGGTGCTGGGTGCTCAGTGCTCAGAGTGCTGGGTGCTCAGTGCTCGGGGTGCTGGGTGCTCAGTGCTCAGTACTCAGGGTGCTGGGTGCTCAGTGCTCTTGGTGCTGGGTGCACAGTGCTCAGTACTCAGGGTGCTGGGTGCTCAGTGCTCAGGGTGCTGGGTGCTCAGTGCTCAGGGTCCTGGGTGCTCAGTGCTCAGGGTGCTGGGTGCTCAGTACTCAGGGTGCTGGGTACTCAGTGCTCGGGGTGCTGGGTGCTCAGTACTCAGGGTGCTGGGTGCTCAGTACTCAGGGTGCTGGGTGCTCAGTGCTCAGGGTGCTCGGTGCTCAGTGCTCAGGGTGCTGGGTGCTCAGTGCTCAGGGTGCTGGGTGCTCAGTGCTCAGGGTGCTGGGTGCTCAGTACTCAGGGTCCTGGGTGCGAAGTTCTCGGGGTGCTGGGTGCTCAGTGCTCAGTGCTCAGGGTGCTGGGTGCCCAGTGCTCAGTGCTCAGGGTGCTGGTTGCTCAGTACTCAGGGTGCTGGGTGCTCAGTACTCAGGGTGCTGGGTGCTCAGTGCTCAGGGTGCTCGGTGCTCAGTACTCAGGGTGCTGGGTGCTCATTCTCGTCGTGCTGGGTGCTCAGTACTCAGGTTGCTCAGTACTCTGGGTGCTCGGTGCTCAGTACTGATGGTGCTGGGTGCGCAGTACTCAGGGTGCTTGGTGCTCAGTTCTCAGGGTGCTCGGTGCTCAGTGTTTGGGGTGCTGGGTCCTCAGTACTCAGGGTGCTGGGTGCTCAGTGCTCAGGGTGCTGGGTGCTCAGTGCTCAGGGTGCTGGGTGCTCAGTGCTCAGCGTGCTCAGTGCTCAGTGCTCAGTACTCAGGGTGCTGTGTGCTCAGTACTCAGGGTGCTGGGTGCTCAGTGCTCGGGGTGCCCGGTGCTCAGTGCTCGGGGTGCTCGGTGCTCAGTACTCAGGGTGCTGGGTGCTCAGTACTCAGGGTGCTGGGTGCTCAGTCCTCGGGGTGCTCCGTGCTCAGGGTGCTGGGTTCTCAGTACTCTGGGTGCTGGGTGCTCAGTGCTCGGGGTGCTGGGTGCTCAGTGCTCAGGGTGATCATTGCTCAGTGCTCAGGGTGCTGGGTGCTCAGTCCTCAGGGTGCTCAGGGCTCAGGGTGCTGGGTGCTCAGTACTCAGGGTGCTGGGTGCTGAGTGCTCAGGGTGCTGGGTGCTCAGTGCTCAGGGTGCTGGGTGCTCAGTACTCAGGGTGCTCACTGCTCAGTACTCGGGGTGCTTGGTGCTCAGTACTCAGGGTGCTCAGTGCTCAGTACTCAGTGTGCTGGCTGCTCAGTGCTCAGGGTGCTCAGTGCTCAGTGCTCGGGGTGTTGGGTGCCCAGTGCTCGGGGCGCTGGGTGCTCAGTGCTCGGGGTGCTGGGTGCTCAGTACTCGGGGTGCTGGGTGCTCAGTGCTCAGAGTGCTCAGTGCTCAGTACTCAGTGCTCAGGGTGCTCAGTGCTCAGGGTGCTGGGTGTTCAGTACTCAGGGAGCTGGGTGCTCAGTGCTCAGTGTGCTGGGTGCTCAGTGCTCAGGGTGCTGGGTGCTCAGTGCTCAGGGTGCTGGGTGCTCAGTACTCAGGGTCCTGGGTGCGAAGTTCTCGGGGTGCTGGGTGCTCAGTGCTCAGGGTGCTGGGTGCTCAGTGCTCAGGGTGCTGGGTGCTCAGTACTCGGGTGCTGGGTGCTCAGTGCTCAGAGTGCTGGGTGCTCAGTGCTCGGGGTGCTGGGTGCTCAGTGCTCGGGGCGCTGGGTGCTTAGTGCTCGGGGTGCTCGGAGCTCAGTACTCAGTGTGCTGGGTGCTCAGTGCTCGGGGTGCTCGGTGCTCAGTACTCAGGGTGCTGGGTGCTCAGTGCTCGGGGTGCTCGGTGCTCAGTACGTTGAGTGTTCACTACTCAGGGTGCTGGGTGCTCAGTGCTCAGGGTGCTGGGTGCTCAGTGCTCAGGGTGCTGGGTGCTCAGTGCTCAGGGTGCTGGGTGCTCAGTGCTCAGTACTCAGGGTGCTGGGTGCTCAGTGCTCTTGGTGCTGGGTGCACAGTGCTCAGTACTCAGGGTGCTGGGTGCTCAGTGCTCAGGGTGCTGGGTGCTCAGTGCTCAGGGTCCTGGGTGCTCAGTGCTCAGGGTGCTGGGTGCTCAGTACTCAGGGTGCTGGGTACTCAGTGCTCGGGGTGCTGGGTGCTCAGTACTCAGGGTGCTGGGTGCTCAGTACTCAGGGTGCTGGGTGCTCAGTGCTCAGGGTGCTCGGTGCTCAGTGCTCAGGGTGCTGGGTGCTCAGTACTCAGGGTGCTGGGTGCTCAGTGCTCGGGGTGCTGGGTGCTCAGTACTCAGGGTGCTGGGTGCTCAGTGCTCAGGGTGCTGGGTGCTCAGTGCTCAGGGTGCTCGGTGCTTAGTACTCAGGGTGCTGGGTGCTCAGTGCTCAGGGTGCTGGGTGCTCAGTGCTCAGGGTGCTGGGTGCTCAGTACTCAGGGTGCTGGGTGCGCAGTACTCGGGGTGCTGTTTGCTCAGTACTCAGGGAGCTCGGTGCTCAGTACTCAGTGTGCTGGGTGCTCAGTACTCGGCTGCTGGGTGCTCAGTGCTCAGGGTGCTGGGTGCTCAGTGCTCGGGGTGCTGGGTGCTCAGTGCTCAGTACTCAGGGTGCTGGGGGCTCAGTGCTCGGGGTGCTGGGTGCTCAGTGCTCAGTACTCAGGGTGCTGGGTGCTCAGTGCTCAGGGTGCTCAGTGCTCAGTGCTCAGGGTGCTGGGTGTTCAGTACTCAGGGAGCTGGGTGCTCAGTGCTCAGTGTGCTGGGTGCTCAGTGCTCAGGGTGCTGTGTGGTCAGTACTCAGGGTGCTGGGTGCTTAGTGCTCGTGGTGCTCGGTGCTCAGTACTCAAGGTGCTGGGTGCTCAGTGCTCAGGGTGCTGGGTGCTCAGTCCTCAGGTTGCTCCGTGCTCAGGGTGCTGGGTGCTCAGTCCTCAGGGTGCTGGGTGCTCAGTGCTCGGGGAGCTGGGTGCTGAGTGCTCAGGGTGCTGGGTGCTCAGTGCTCGGGGTGCTCGGTGCTCAGTGCTCAGGGTCCTGGGTGCTCAGTACTCAGGGTGCTGGGTGCTTAGTACTCAGGGTGCTCAGTGCTCAGTACACAGGGTGCTGGGTTCTCAGTGCTCGGGGTGCTGGGTGCTCAGTGCTCAGTACTCAGGGTGCTGGGTGCTCAGTACTCAGCGTGCTGGGTGCTCAGTACTCAGGGTGCTGGGTGCTCAGTGCTCAGGGTGCTGGGTGTTCAGTGCTCAGGGTGCTGGGTGCTCAGTGATCGGGGTGCTGGGTGCTCAGTACTCAGTGTGCTCAGTACTCAGGGTGCTGGGTGCTCATTCTCGGGGTGCTGGGTGCTCAGTGCTCGGGGTGCTGGGTGCTCAGTAATCAGGGTGCTGGGGGCTCAGTACTCAGCGTGCTGGGGGCTCAGTACTCAGGGTGCTCGGTTCTCAGTACTCAGGGTGCTGGGTGCTCATTCTGAGGGTGCTGGGTGCTCAGTGCTCGGGGTGCTGGGTGCTCAGTACTCAGGGTGCTGGGTGCTCAGTACTCAGGGTGCTGGGTGCTCAGTGCTCAGGGTGCTGGGTGCTCAGTACTCAGGGTGCTCGGTGCTCAGTGCTCAGGGTGCTGGGTGCTCAGTACTCAGGGTGCTGGGTGCTCAGTACTCAGGGTGCTGCGTGCTCAGTGCTCAGGGTGCTTGGTGCTCAGTACTCTGGGTGTTGGATGCTCAGTACATAGGGTGCTGGGTGCTCAGTGCTCGGGGTGCTGGGTGCTCAGTGCTCAGGGTGCTGGGTGCTCAGTGCTCAGGGTGCTGGGTGCTCAGTACTCAGGGTGCTGTGTGCTTAGTGCTCGAGGAGCTCGGTGCTCAGTACTCAAGGTTCTCGGTGCTCAGTGCTCAGGGTGCTGGGTGCAAAGTCCTCGGGGTGCTCCGTGCTCAGGGTGCCGGGTGCTCAGTGCTCAGGGTGCTGGGTGCTCAGTGCTCGGGGAGCTGGGTGCTGAATGCTCAGGGTGCTGGGTGCTCAGTGATCGGGGTGCTCAGTGCTCAGTGCTCAGGGTCCTGGGTGCTCAGTCCTCAGGGTGCTGGGTGCTTAGTTCTCAGGGTGCTCAGTGCTCAGTACACAGGGTGCTGGGTGCTCAGTGCTCGGGGTGCTGGGTGCTCAGTGCTCAGTACTCAGGGTGCTGGGTGCTCAGTGCTCGGGGTGCTGGGTGCTCAGTACTCAGCGTGCTGGGTGCTCAGTACTCAGGGTGCTGGGTGCTCAGTGCTCAGGGTGCTGGGTGCTCAGTGCTCAGGGTGCTGGGTGCTCAGTGATCGGGGTGCTGGGTGCTCAGTACTCAGGGTGCTCAGTGCTCGGGGAGCTCGGTGCTCAGTACTCAGTGTGCTGGGTGCTCAGTACTCAGTGCTCGGGGTCCTGGGTGCACCGTGCTCGGGGTGCTGGGTGCTCAGTGCTCTGGGTGCTTAGTGCTCAGTACTCAGGGTGCTGGGTGCTCAGTACTGAGGGTGCTGGGTGCTCATTCTCGGGGTGCTGGCTGCTCAGTGCTCGGGGTGCTGGGTGCTCAGTACTCAGGGTGCTGGGGGCTCAGTACTCAGGGTGCTGGGTGCTCAGTACTCAGGGTGCTCGGTTCTCAGTACTCAGGGTGCTGGGTGCTCATTCTGAGGGTGCTGGGCGCTCAGTGCTCGGGGTGCTGGGTGCTCAGTACTCAGGGTGCTGGGGGCTCAGTACTCAGGGTGCTGGGTGCTCAGTGCTCAGGGTGATCTGTTCTCAGTACTCAGGGTGCTGGTTGCTCAGTGCTCGGGGTGCTGGGTGCTCAGTACTCGGGGTGCTCAGTGCTCAGTACTCAGGGTGCTGGGTGCTCAGTACTCAGGGTGCTGGGTGCTCAGTGCTCGGGGTGCTCGGTGCTCAGTACTCGGGGTGCTGGGTGCTCAGTACTCGGGGTGCTGGGTGCTCAGTGCTGAGGGTGCTGGCTGCTCAGTGCTCAGGGTGCTGGATGCTCAGTACTCAGCGTGCTCGGTGCTCAGTACTCAGGGTGCTCAGTGCTCAGTACTCAGCGTGCTGGGTGCTCAGTGCTCAGGGTCCTCGGTGCTCAGTACTCAGGGGGCTCAGTGCTCAGTACTCAGCGTGCTTTGTCCTCAGTGCTCTGGGTGCTGGGTGCTCAGTACTCAGGGTGCTGGGTGCTCAGTGCTCAGGGTGCTCGGTGATCAGTACTCAGGGTGCTGGGTGCTCAGTGCTCAGGGTGCTGGGTACTCAGTACTCAGGGTGCTGGGTGCTCAGTGCTCAGGGTGCTGGGTGCTCAGTGCTCAGGGTGCTGGGTGCTCAGTGCTCGGGGTGCTGGGTGCTCAGTGCTCAGGGTGCTGGGTGTTCAGTGCTCAGTGCTCAGGGTGCTGGGTGCTCAGTACTCAGGGTGCTGGGTGCTCATTCTCGTGGTGCTGGGTGCTCAGTACTCAGGTTGCTCAGTACTCTGGGTGCTCGGTGCTCAGTACTCATGGTGCTGGGTGCTCAGTACTCAGGGTGCTCGGTGCTCAGTTCTCAGGGTGCTCGGTGCTCAGTGTTTGGGGTGCTTGGTCCTCAGTACTCAGGGTGCTGGGTGCTCAGTGCTCAGGGTGCTGGGTGCTCAGTGCTCAGGGTGCTGGGTGCTCAGTACTCAGTGCTCAGGATGCTGGGTGCTCAGTGCTCAGGGTGCTGGGTGCTCAGTGCTCAGCGTGCTCAGTGCTCAGTGATCAGTACTCAGGGTGCTGGGTGCTCAGTACTCAGGGTGCTGGGTGCTCAGTGCTAGGGGTGCCCGGTGCTCAGTGCTCGGGGTGCTCGGTGCTCAGTACTCAGGGTGCTGGGTGCTCAGTACTCAGGGTGCTGGGTGCTCAGTCCTCGGGATGCTCCGTGCTCAGGGTGCTGGGTGCTCAGTCCTCAGGGTGCTGGGTGCTCAGTGCTCGGGGTTCTGGGTGCTCAGTGCTCAGGGTGATCAGTGCTCAGTGCTCAGGTTGCTGGGTGCTCAGTCCTCAGGGTGCTCAGTGCTCAGGGTGCTGGGTGCTCAGTACTCAGGGTGCTGGGTGCTCAGTACTCAGGGTGCTGGTTGCTCAGTGCTCAGGGTGTTGGGTGCTCAGTACTCAGGGTGCTCAGTTCTCAGTACTCGGGGTGTTTGGTGCTCAGTACTCAGGGTGCTCAGTGCTCAGTACTCGGGGTGCTGTGTGCTCAGTGCTCAGGGTGCTCAGTGCTCAGTGCTCGGGGTGCTGGGTGCTCAGTGCTCGGGGCGCTGGGTGCTCAGTGCTCGGGGTGCTGGGTGCTCAGTACTCGGGGTGCTGGGTGCTCAGTGCTCAGGGTGCTCAGTGCTCAGTACTCAGTGCTCAGGGTGCTCAGTGCTCAGTACTCGGGGTGCTGTGTGCTAAGTGCTCAGGGTGCTCAGTGCTCAGTGCTCAGGGTGCTCAGTGCTCAGTGCTCAGGGTGCTGGGTGTTCAGTACTCAGGGTGCTGGGTGCTCAGTACTCAGGGTGCTGGGTGCTCACTGCTCAGGGTGCTGGGTGCTCAGTACTCTGGGTGTTGGGTGCTCAGTACTCAGGGTGCTGGGTGCTCAGTGCTCAGGGTGCTGGGTGCTCAGTGCTCAGGGTGCTGGGTGCTCAGTGCTCAGGGTGCTGGGTGCTTAGTGCTCGAGGTGCTCGGTGCTCAGTACTCAAGGTTGTGGGTGCTCAGTGCTCAGGGTGCTGGGTGCTCAGTCCTCGGGGTGCTCCGTGCTCAGGGTGCTGGGTGCTCAGTGCTCAGGGTGCTGGGTGCTCAGTGCTCGGGGAGCTGGGTGCTGACTGCTCAGGGTGCTGGGTACTCAGTGATCGGGGTGCTCAGTGCTCAGTGCTCAGGGTCCTGGGTGCTCAGTACTCAGGGTGCTGGGTGCTTAGTTCGCAGGATGCTCAGTGCTCAGTACACAGGGTGCTGGGTGCTCAGTGCTCGGGGTGCTGGGTGCTCAGTGCTCAGTACTCAGGGTGCTGGGTGCTCAGTGCTCGGGGTGCTGGGTGCTCAGTACTCAGCGTGCTGGGTGCTCAGTACTCAGGGTGCTGGGTGCTCAGTGCTCAGGGTGCTGGGTGCTCAGTGCTCAGGGTGCTGGGTGCTCAGTGATCGGGGTGCTGGGTGCTCAGTACTCAGGGTGCTCAGTGCTCGGGGAGCTCGGTGCTCAGTACTCAGTGTGCTGGGTGCTCAGTACTCAGTGCTCGGGGTCCCGGGTGCTCCGTGCTCGGGGTGCTGGGTGCTCAGTGCTCTGGGTGCTTAGTGCTCAGTACTCAGGGTGCTGGGTGCTCAGTACTCAGGGTGCTGGGTGCTCATTCTCGGCGTGCTGGGTGCTCATTCTCGGGGTGCTGGGTGCTCAGTACTCAGGTTGCTCAGTACTCTGAGTGCTCGGTGCTCAGTACTCATGGTGCTGGGTGCTCAGTACTCAGGGTGCTCGGTGCTCAGTTCTCAGGGTGCTCAGTGCTCAGTGTTTGGGGTGCTGGGTCCTCAGTACTCAGGGTGCTGGGTGCTCAGTACTCAGTGCTCAGGATGCTGGGTGCTCAGTGCTCAGGGTGCTGGGTGCTCAGTACTCAGTGCTCAGGATGCTGGGTGCTCAGTGCTCAGGGTGCTGGATGCTCAGTACTCAGTGCTCAGGATGCTGGGTGCTCAGTGCTCAGGGTGCTGGGTGCTCAGTGCTCAGGGTGCTGGGTGCTCAGTACTCAGGGTGCTGGGTGCTCAGTACTCAGGGTACTGGGTGCTCAGTGCTCGGGGTGCCCGGTGCTCAGTGCTCGGGGTGCTGGGTGCTCAGTACTCAGGGTGCTGGGTGCTCAGTGCTCGGGGTGCTGGGTCCTCATTGCTCAGAGTGCTGGGTGCTCAGTACTCAGAGTTCTGGGTCCTCAGTGCTCAGGGTGCTGGGTGCTCAGTACTCAGTGTGCTCAGTGCTCAGGGTGCTGGGTGCTCAGAACTCAGGGTGCTGGGTGCTCAGTACTCAGGGTGCTGGGTGCTCAGTACTCAGGGTGCTTGGTACTCAGTACTCAGGGTGCTGGGTGCTCAGTGCTCAGGGTGCTCGGTGCTCAGTACTCATGGTGCTGGGTGCTCAATCTCGGGGTGCTGGGTGCTCAGTACTCAGGTTGCTCAGTACTCTGGGTGCTCGTTGCTCAGTACTCATGGTGCTGGGTGCTCAGTACTCAGGGTGCTCGGTGCTCAGTTCTCAGGGTGCTTGGTGCTCAGTGTTTGGGGTGCTGGGTCCTCAGTACTCAGGGTGCTGGGTGCTCAGTGCTCAGGGTGCTGGGTGCTCAGTGCTCAGGGTGCAGGGTGCTCAGTACTCAGTGCTCAGGATGCTGGGTGTTCAGTGCTCAGGGTGCTGGGTGCTCAGTGCTCAGGGTGCTCAGTGCTCAGTGCTCAGTACTCAGGGTGCTGGGTGCTCAGTGCTCGGGGTGCCCGGTGCTCAGTGCTCGGGGTGCTCGGTGCTCAGTACTCAGGGTGCTGGGTGCTCAGTACTCAGGGTGCTGGGTGCTCAGTCCTCGGGGTGCTCCGTGCTCAGGGTGCTGGGTGCTCAGTACTCAGGCTGCTGGGTGCTCAGTGCTCGGGGTGCTGGGTGCTCAGTGCTCAGGGTGATCAGTGCTCAGTGCTCAGGGTGCTGGGTGCTCATTCCTCAGGGTGCTCAGTGCTCAGGGTGCTGGCTGCTCAGAACTCAGGGTGCTCGGTGCTCAGTGCTCGGGGTGCTGGGTGCTCAATACTCAGGGTACTGGGTGCTCAGTACTCAGGGTGCTCAGTGCTTGGGGTGCTGGGTGCTCAGTACTCAGGGTGCTCAGTGCTTGGGGTGTTGGGTGCTCAGTACTCAGGGTGCTGGGTGCTCAGTGCTCAGGGTGCTGGGTGCTCAGTGCTCGGGGTGCTGGGTGCTCAGTGCTCTGGGTGCTGGGTGCTCAGGGCTCGGGGTGCTGGGTGCTCAGTGCTCAGGGTGCTGGGTGCTCAGTGCTCAGGGTGCTGGGTGCTCAGTGCTCGGGGTGCTGGGTGCTCAGTGCTCGGGGTGCTGGGTGCTCAGTGCTCAGGGTGCTAGGTGCTCAGTGCTCGGGGTGCTGGGTGCTCAGTACTCGGGGTGCTCAGTGCTCAGTACTCAGGGTGCTGGGTGCTCAGTGCTCACGGTGCTGGGTGCTCAGTGCTCGGGGTGCTGGCTGCTCGGTGCTCAGGTTGCTTGGTGCTCAGTACTCGGGGTGCTGGGTGCTCAGTACTCAGGGTGCTGGGTGCTCATTGCTCGGGGTGCTGGGTGCTCAGTGCTCGGGGTGCTGGGTGGTCAGTGCTCGGGGTGCTGGGTGCTCAGTACTCGGGGTGCTGGGTGCTCAGTGCTCAGGGTGCTGGGTCTCAGTGGTTGGGGTACTGGGTACTCAGTGCTCAGTACACAGGGTGCTGGGTGCTCAGTGCTCGGGGTGCTGGGTGCTCAGTGCTCAGTACTCAGGGTGCTGGGTGCTCAGTGCTCAGGGTGCTGGGTGCTCAGTACTCAGGGTACTCGGTGTTCAGTACTCAGGGTGCTGGGTGATCAGTGCTCAGGGAGCTTTGTGCTCAGTACTCAGTGTGCTGGGTGCTCAGTACTCAGGGTGCTGGGTGCTCAGTACTCAGGGTGCTCGGTGCTCAGTACTCAGGGTGCTGGGTGCTCAGTGCTCAGGGTGCTGGGTCCTCAGTGCTCAGGGTGCTGGGTGCTTAGTGCTCGGGGTGCTGGGTGCTCAGTACTCAGGGTGCTGGGTGCTCAGTACTCGGGGTGCTGGGTGCTCAGTACTCAGGGAGCTGTGTGCTCAGTACTCAGGGTGCTGGGTGCTCAGTACTCGGGTGCTGGGTGCTCAGTACTCAGGGTGCTGGGTGCTCCGTGCTCGGGGTGCTGGGTGCTCAGTGCTCAGTACTCAGGGTGCTCGGTGCTCAGTGCTCGGGGTGCTGGGTGCTCAGTGCTCAGTACTCAGGGTGCTGGGTGCTCAGTGCTCAGGGTGCTGGGTGCTCAGTGCTCAGGGTGCTGGGTACTCAGTGCTCGGGGTGCTGGGTGCTCAGTACTCAGGGTGCTGGGTGCCCAGGACTCAGGGTGCTCAGTGCTCAGTACTCAGGGTGCTCAGTGATCAGTACTCAGGGTGCTCAGTGCTCAGGGTGCTCTGTGCTCAGTGCTCGGGGCGCTGGGTGCTCAGTCCTCAGGGTGCTGTGTGCTCAGTGCTCAGGGTGCTCGGTGCTCAGTGCTCAGGGTGCTGGGTGCTCAGTACTCAGGGTGCTGGGTGCTCAGTGCTCAGGGTGCTGGGTGCTCAGTGCTCAGGGTGCTCGGTGCTTAGTACTCAGGGTGCTCGGTGCTCGAGGTGCTGGGTGCTCAGTGCTCAGGGTGCTGGGTGCTCAGTGCTCGGGGTGCTGGGTGCTCAGGGCTCGGGGTGCTGGGTGCTCAGTGCTCAGGGTGCTGGGTGCTCAGTGCTCGGGGTGCTGGGTGCTCAGTACTCGGGGTGCTCGGTGCTCAGTACTCAGGGTGCTGGGTGCTCAGTGCTCAGGGTGCTGGGTGCTCAGTACTCAGGGTGCTGGGTGCTCGGTGCTCAGTACGCTGGGTGCTCAGTACTCAGGGTGCTGGCTGCTCAGTACTCAGGGTGCTCGGTGCTCAGTACTCAGGGTGCTGGGTGCTCAGTGCTCGTGGTGCTGGGTGCTCATTACTCAGGGGGCTGGGTGCTCAGTACTCAGGGTGCTCAGTGCTTGGGGTGCTCGGTGCTCAGTACTCAGGGTGCTGGGTGCTCAGTGCTCAGGGTGCTGGGTGCTCAGTACTCAGGGTGCTGGGTGCTCAGTACTCGGGGTGCTCGGTGCTCAGTACTCAGGGTGCTGGGTGCTCAGTGCTCAGGGTGCTGAGTGCTCAGTACTCAGTGTGCTGGGTGCTCGGTGCTCAGTACGCTGGGTGCTCAGTACTCAGGGTGCTGGCTGCTCAGTACTCAGGGTGCTCGGTGCTCAGTACTCAGGGTGCTGGTTGCTCAGTGCTCGGGGTGCTGGGTGCTCATTACTCAGGGGGCTGGGTGCTCAGTACTCAGGGTGCTCAGTGCTTGGGGTGCTGGGTGCTCAGTATTCAGGGTGCTCAGTGCTTGGGGTGTTGGGTGCTCAGTACTCAGGGTGCTGGGTGCTCAGTGCTCAGGGTGCTGGGTGCTCAGTACTCAGGGTGCTGGGTGCTCAGTACTCGGGGTACTGGGTGCTCAGTGCTCGGGGTGCTGGGTGCTCAGTGCTCGGGGTGCTGGGTGCTCAGTGCTCGGGGTGCTGGGTGCTCAGTGCTCGGGGTGCTGGGTGCTCAGTGCTCGTTGTGCTGGGTGCTCAGTGCTCGGGTTGCTCGGTGCTCAGTGCTCGGGGTGCTGGGCGCTCAGTGCTCGGGGTGCTGGGTGCTCAGTGCTCGGGGTGCTGGGTGCTCAGAGCTCAGGGTGCTGGGTGCTCAGTGCTCAGGGTGCTGGGTGCACAGTGCTCGGGGTGCTGGGTGCTCAGTGCTTTCGGTGCTCGTTGCTCAGTGCTCAGGGTGCTGGGTGCTCAGTACTCAGGTTGCTGTGTGCTCAGTGCTCGGGGTGCTGGGTGCTCAGTACTCAGGGTGCTGGGTGCTCAGTGCTCAGGGTGCTGGGTGCTCAGTGCTCAGGGTGCTCGGTGCTTAGTACTCAGGGTGCTCGGTGCTTAGTGCTCGGGGTGCTGGGTGCTCAATACTCAGGGTGCTGGGTGCTCAGTACTCGGGGTGCTGGGTGCTCAGTACTCAGGGAGCTGGGTGCTCAGTACTCAGGGTGCTGGGTGCTCAGTACTCGGGTGCTGGGTGCTCAGTGCTCAGGGTGCAGGGTGCTCAGTGCTCGGGGTGCTGGGTGCTCAGTGCTCAGTACTCAGGGTGCTGGGTGCTCAGTGCTCGGGGTGCTGGGTGCTCAGTGCTCAGTACTCAGGGTGCTGGGTGCTCAGTGCTCAGGGTGCTGGGTGCTCAGTGCTCGGGGTGCTCGGTGCTCAGTGCTCAGGGTGCTGGGTGCTCAGTACTCAGGGTGCTCATTGCTCAGGGTGGTGGGTGCTCAGTACTCAGGGTGCTGGGTGCTCAGTACTCAGGGTGCTCAGTGCTCAGTACTCAGGGTGCTCAGTGCTCAGTACTCAGTGTGCTCAGTGCTCAGGGTGCTGGGTGCTCAGTGCTCAGGGTGCTCGGTGCTCAGTGCTCAGGGTGCTGGGTGCTCAGTACTCAGTGTGCTGGGTGCTCAGTGCTCGGGGTGCTGGGTGCTCAGTACTCAGGGTGCTGGGTGCTCAGTGCTCAAGGTGCTGGGTGCTCAGTGCTCAGGGTGCTCGGTGCTTAGTACTCAGGGTGCTCGGTGCTCGGGGTGCTGGGAGCTCATTACTCAGGGTGCTGGGTGCTCAGTACTCAGGGTGCTCAGTGCATGGGGTGCTGGGTGCTCAGTACTCAGGGTGCTCAGTGCTTGGGGTGTTGGGTGCTCAGTACTCAGGGTGCTGGGTGCTCAGTGCTCAGGGTGCTGGGTGCTCAGTACTTAGGGCGCTGGGTCCTCACTGCTCGGGGTGCTGTGTGCTCAGTGCTCGGGGTGCTCGGTGCTCAGTGCTCAGGGTGCTGGGTGCTCAGTACTCAGGGTGCTCATTGCTCAGGGTGTTCAGTGCTCAGTACTCAGGGTGCTTAGTGCTCAGTACTCAGGGTGCTCAGTGCTCAGGGTGCTGGGTGCTCAGTGCTCAGGGTGCTCAGTGATCAGTACTCAGGGTGCTCAGTGCTCAGTACTCAGGGTGCTCAGTGCTCAGGGTGCTGGGTGCTCAGTGCTCGGGGTGCTGGGTGCTCAGTCCTCAGTGTGCTGGGTGCTCAGTGCTCAGGGAGCTCGGTGCTCAGTGCTCAGGGTGCTGGGTGCTCAGTACTCAGGGTGCTGTGTGCTCAGTGCTCGGGGTGCTGGGTGCTCAGTACTCAGGGTGCTGGGTGCTCAGTGCTCAGGGTGCTTGGTGCTCAGTGCTCAGGGTGCTCGGTGCTTAGTACTCAGGGTGCTTGGTGCTCGGGGTGCTGGGTGCTCAGTTCTTGGGGTGCTGTGTGCTCAGTGCTCGGGGTGCTGGGTGCTCAGTACTCGGGGTGCTCGGTGCTCAGTACTCAGGGTGCTGGGTGCTCAGTGCTCAGGGTGCTGGGTGCTCAGTACTCAGGGTGCTGGGTGCTCGGTGCTCAGTACGCTGGGTGCTCAGTACTCAGTGTGCTGGCTGCTCAGTACTCAGCGTGCTCGGTGCTCAGTACTCAGGGTGCTGGGTGCTCAGTGCTCGGGGTGCTGGGTGCTCATTACTCAGGGTGCTGGGTGCTCAGTACTCAGGGTGCTCAGTGCTTGGGGTGCTGGGTGCTCAGTACTCAGGGTGCTCAGTGCTTTGGGTGTTGGGTGCTCAGTACTCAGGGTGCTGGGTGCTCAGTGCTCAGGGTGCTGGGTGCTCAGTACTCAGGGTGCTGGGTGCTCAGTACTCAGAGTGCTGGGTGCTCAGTGCTCGGGGTGCTGGGTGCTCAGTGCTCAGGGTGCTGGGTGCTCAGTGCTCGGGGTGCTGGGTGATCAGTGCTCGGGGTTCTGGGTGCTCAGTGCTCGGGGCGCTGGGTGCTCAGTGCTCGGTGCGCTGGGTGCTCAGTGCACGGGGTGCTCGGATCTCAGTACTCAGGGTGCTGGGTGCTCAGTGTTCGGGGTGCTCGGTGCTTAGTACTCAGGGTGCTGGGTGCTCAGTGCTCGGGGTGCTCGGTGCTCAGTACGTTGGGTGCTCACTACTCAGGGTGCTGGGTGCTCAGTGCTCAGTTTGCTGAGTGCTCAGTGCTCAGAGTGCTGGGTGCTCAGTGCTCAGGGTGCTGGGTGCTCAGTACTCAGGGTTCTGGTTGCGCAGTGCTCGGGGTGCTGGGTGCTCAGTGCTCAGGGTGCTGGGTGCTCAGTGCTCAGGGTGCTGGGTGCTCAGTACTCAGGGTGCTGGGTGCTCCGTGCTCGGGGTGCTGGGTGCTCAGTGCTCAGTACTCAGGGTGCTCGGTGCTCAGTGCTCGGGGTGCTGGGTGCTCAGTGCTCAGTACTCAGGGTGCTGGGTGCTCAGTGCTCAGGGTGCTGGGTGCTCAGTGCTCAGGGTGCTGGGTACTCAGTGCTCGGGGTGCTGGGTGCTCAGTACTCAGGGTGCTGGGTGCCCAGGACTCAGGGTGCTCAGTGCTCAGTACTCAGGGTGCTCAGTGATCAGTACTCAGGGTGCTCAGTGCTCAGGGTGCTCTGTGCTCAGTGCTCGGGGCGCTGGGTGCTCAGTCCTCAGGGTGCTGTGTGCTCAGTGCTCAGGGTGCTCGGTGCTCAGTGCTCAGGGTGCTGGGTGCTCAGTACTCAGGGTGCTGGGTGCTCAGTGCTCAGGGTGCTGGGTGCTCAGTGCTCAGGGTGCTCGGTGCTTAGTACTCAGGGTGCTCGGTGCTCGAGGTGCTGGGTGCTCAGTGCTCAGGGTGCTGGGTGCTCAGTGCTCGGGGTGCTGGGTGCTCAGTGCTCGGGGTGCTGGGTGCGCAGTGCTCAGGGTGCTGGGTGCTCAGTGCTCGGGGTGCTGGGTGCTCAGTACTCGGGGTGCTCGGTGCTCAGTACTCAGGGTGCTGGGTGCTCAGTGCTCAGGGTGCTGGGTGCTCAGTACTCAGGGTGCTGGGTGCTCGGTGCTCAGTACGCTGGGTGCTCAGTACTCAGGGTGCTGGCTGCTCAGTACTCAGGGTGCTCGGTGCTCAGTACTCAGGGTGCTGGGTGCTCAGTGCTCGTGGTGCTGGGTGCTCATTACTCAGGGGGCTGGGTGCTCAGTACTCAGGGTGCTCAGTGCTTGGGGTGCTCGGTGCTCAGTACTCAGGGTGCTGGGTGCTCAGTGCTCAGGGTGCTGGGTGCTCAGTACTCAGGGTGCTGGGTGCTCAGTACTCGGGGTGCTCGGTGCTCAGTACTCAGGGTGCTGGGTGCTCAGTGCTCAGGGTGCTGAGTGCTCAGTACTCAGGGTGCTGGGTGCTCGGTGCTCAGTACGCTGGGTGCTCAGTACTCAGGGTGCTGGCTGCTCAGTACTCAGGGTGCTCGGTGCTCAGTACTCAGGGTGCTGGTTGCTCAGTGCTCGGGGTGCTGGGTGCTCATTACTCAGGGGGCTGGGTGCTCAGTACTCAGGGTGCTCAGTGCTTGGGGTGCTGGGTGCTCAGTATTCAGGGTGCTCAGTGCTTGGGGTGTTGGGTGCTCAGTACTCAGGGTGCTGGGTGCTCAGTGCTCAGGGTGCTGGGTGCTCAGTACTCAGGGTGCTGGGTGCTCAGTACTCGGGGTACTGGGTGCTCAGTGCTCGGGGTGCTGGGTGCTCAGTGCTCGGGGTGCTGGGTGCTCAGTGCTCGGGGTGCTGGGTGCTCAGTGCTCGGGGTGCTGGGTGCTCAGTGCTCGTTGTGCTGGGTGCTCAGTGCTCGGGTTGCTCGGTGCTCAGTGCTCGGGGTGCTGGGCGCTCAGTGCTCGGGGTGCTGGGTGCTCAGTGCTCGGGGTGCTGGGTGCTCAGAGCTCAGGGTGCTGGGTGCTCAGTGCTCAGGGTGCTGGGTGCACAGTGCTCGGGGTGCTGGGTGCTCAGTGCTTTCGGTGCTCGTTGCTCAGTGCTCAGGGTGCTGGGTGCTCAGTACTCAGGTTGCTGTGTGCTCAGTGCTCGGGGTGCTGGGTGCTCAGTACTCAGGGTGCTGGGTGCTCAGTGCTCAGGGTGCTGGGTGCTCAGTGCTCAGGGTGCTCGGTGCTTAGTACTCAGGGTGCTCGGTGCTTAGTGCTCGGGGTGCTGGGTGCTCAATACTCAGGGTGCTGGGTGCTCAGTACTCGGGGTGCTGGGTGCTCAGTACTCAGGGAGCTGGGTGCTCAGTACTCAGGGTGCTGGGTGCTCAGTACTCGGGTGCTGGGTGCTCAGTACTCAGGGTGCTGGGTGCTCAGTGCTCGGGGTGCTGGGTGCTCAGTGCTCAGTACTCAGGGTGCTGGGTGCTCAGTGCTCGGGGTGCTGGGTGCTCAGTGCTCAGTACTCAGGGTGCTGGGTGCTCAGTGCTCAGGGTGCTGGGTGCTCAGTGCTCGGGGTGCTCGGTGCTCAGTGCTCAGGGTGCTGGGTGCTCAGTACTCAGGGTGCTCATTGCTCAGGGTGGTGGGTGCTCAGTACTCAGGGTGCTGGGTGCTCAGTACTCAGGGTGCTCAGTGCTCAGTACTCAGGGTGCTCAGTGCTCAGTACTCAGTGTGCTCAGTGCTCAGGGTGCTGGGTGCTCAGTGCTCAGGGTGCTCGGTGCTCAGTGCTCAGGGTGCTGGGTGCTCAGTACTCAGTGTGCTGGGTGCTCAGTGCTCGGGGTGCTGGGTGCTCAGTACTCAGGGTGCTGGGTGCTCAGTGCTCAAGGTGCTGGGTGCTCAGTGCTCAGGGTGCTCGGTGCTTAGTACTCAGGGTGCTCGGTGCTCGGGGTGCTGGGAGCTCATTACTCAGGGTGCTGGGTGCTCAGTACTCAGGGTGCTCAGTGCATGGGGTGCTGGGTGCTCAGTACTCAGGGTGCTCAGTGCTTGGGGTGTTGGGTGCTCAGTACTCAGGGTGCTGGGTGCTCAGTGCTCAGGGTGCTGGGTGCTCAGTACTTAGGGCGCTGGGTCCTCACTGCTCGGGGTGCTGTGTGCTCAGTGCTCGGGGTGCTCGGTGCACAGTGCTCAGGGTGCTGGGTGCTCAGTACTCAGGGTGCTCATTGCTCAGGGTGTTCAGTGCTCAGTGCTCAGGGTGCTGGGTGCTCAGTGCTCAGGGTGCTGGGTGCTCAGTACTCAGGGTTCTGGTTGCGCAGTGCTCGGGATGCTGGGTGCTCAGTGCTCAGGGTGCTGGGTGCTCAGTGCTCAGGGTGCTGGGTGCTCAGTACTCAGGGTGCTGGGTGCTCCGTGCTCGGGGTGCTGGGTGCTCAGTGCTCAGTACTCAGGGTGCTCGGTGCTCAGTGCTCGGGGTGCTGGGTGCTCAGTGCTCAGTACTCAGGGTGCTGGGTGCTCAGTGCTCAGGGTGCTGGGTGCTCAGTGCTCAGGGTGCTGGGTACTCAGTGCTCGGGGTGCTGGGTGCTCAGTACTCAGGGTGCTGGGTGCCCAGGACTCAGGGTGCTCAGTGCTCAGTACTCAGGGTGCTCAGTGATCAGTACTCAGGGTGCTCAGTGCTCAGGGTGCTCTGTGCTCAGTGCTCGGGGCGCTGGGTGCTCAGTCCTCAGGGTGCTGTGTGCTCAGTGCTCAGGGTGCTCGGTGCTCAGTGCTCAGGGTGCTGGGTGCTCAGTACTCAGGGTGCTGGGTGCTCAGTGCTCAGGGTGCTGGGTGCTCAGTGCTCAGGGTGCTCGGTGCTTAGTACTCAGGGTGCTCGGTGCTCGAGGTGCTGGGTGCTCAGTGCTCAGGGTGCTGGGTGCTCAGTGCTCGGGGTGCTGGGTGCTCAGTGCTCGGGGTGCTGGGTGCGCAGTGCTCAGGGTGCTGGGTGCTCAGTGCTCGGGGTGCTGGGTGCTCAGTACTCGGGGTGCTCGGTGCTCAGTACTCAGGGTGCTGGGTGCTCAGTGCTCAGGGTGCTGGGTGCTCAGTACTCAGGGTGCTGGGTGCTCGGTGCTCAGTACGCTGGGTGCTCAGTACTCAGGGTGCTGGCTGCTCAGTACTCAGGGTGCTCGGTGCTCAGTACTCAGGGTGCTGGGTGCTCAGTGCTCGTGGTGCTGGGTGCTCATTACTCAGGGGGCTGGGTGCTCAGTACTCAGGGTGCTCAGTGCTTGGGGTGCTCGGTGCTCAGTACTCAGGGTGCTGCGTGCTCAGTGCTCAGGGTGCTGGGTGCTCAGTACTCAGGGTGCTGGGTGCTCAGTACTCGGGGTGCTCGGTGCTCAGTACTCAGGGTGCTGGGTGCTCAGTGCTCAGGGTGCTGAGTGCTCAGTACTCAGGGTGCTGGGTGCTCGGTGCTCAGTACGCTGGGTGCTCAGTACTCAGGGTGCTGGCTGCTCAGTACTCAGGGTGCTCGGTGCTCAGTACTCAGGGTGCTGGTTGCTCAGTGCTCGGGGTGCTGGGTGCTCATTACTCAGGGGGCTGGGTGCTCAGTACTCAGGGTGCTCAGTGCTTGGGGTGCTGGGTGCTCAGTATTCAGGGTGCTCAGTGCTTGGGGTGTTGGGTGCTCAGTACTAGGGTGCTGGGTGCTCAGTGCTCAGGGTGCTGGGTGCTCAGTACTCAGGGTGCTGGGTGCTCAGTACTCGGGGTACTGGGTGCTCAGTGCTCGGGGTGCTGGGTGCTCAGTGCTCGGGGTGCTGGGTGCTCAGTGCTCGGGGTGCTGGGTGCTCAGTGCTCGGGGTGCTGGGTGCTCAGTGCTCGTTGTGCTGGGTGCTCAGTGCTCGGGTTGCTCGGTGCTCAGTGCTCGGGGTGCTGGGCGCTCAGTGCTCGGGGTGCTGGGTGCTCAGTGCTCGGGGTGCTGGGTGCTCAGAGCTCAGGGTGCTGGGTGCTCAGTGCTCAGGGTGCTGGGTGCACAGTGCTCGGGGTGCTGGGTGCTCAGTGCTTTCGGTGCTCGTTGCTCAGTGCTCAGGGTGCTGGGTGCTCAGTACTCAGGTTGCTGTGTGCTCAGTGCTCGGGGTGCTGGGTGCTCAGTACTCAGGGTGCTGGGTGCTCAGTGCTCAGGGTGCTGGGTGCTCAGTGCTCAGGGTGCTCGGTGCTTAGTACTCAGGGTGCTCGGTGCTTAGTGCTCGGGGTGCTGGGTGCTCAATACTCAGGGTGCTGGGTGCTCAGTACTCGGGGTGCTGGGTGCTCAGTACTCAGGGAGCTGGGTGCTCAGTACTCAGGGTGCTGGGTGCTCAGTACTCGGGTGCTGGGTGCTCAGTACTCAGGGTGCTGGGTGCTCAGTGCTCGGGGTGCTGGGTGCTCAGTGCTCAGTACTCAGGGTGCTGGGTGCTCAGTGCTCGGGGTGCTGGGTGCTCAGTGCTCAGTACTCAGGGTGCTGGGTGCTCAGTGCTCAGGGTGCTGGGTGCTCAGTGCTCGGGGTGCTCGGTGCTCAGTGCTCAGGGTGCTGGGTGCTCAGTACTCAGGGTGCTCATTGCTCAGGGTGGTGGGTGCTCAGTACTCAGGGTGCTGGGTGCTCAGTACTCAGGGTGCTCAGTGCTCAGTACTCAGGGTGCTCAGTGCTCAGTACTCAGTGTGCTCAGTGCTCAGGGTGCTGGGTGCTCAGTGCTCAGGGTGCTCGGTGCTCAGTGCTCAGGGTGCTGGGTGCTCAGTACTCAGTGTGCTGGGTGCTCAGTGCTCGGGGTGCTAGGTGCTCAGTACTCAGGGTGCTGGGTGCTCAGTGCTCAAGGTGCTGGGTGCTCAGTGCTCAGGGTGCTCGGTGCTTAGTACTCAGGGTGCTCGGTGCTCGGGGTGCTGGGAGCTCATTACTCAGGGTGCTGGGTGCTCAGTACTCAGGGTGCTCAGTGCATGGGGTGCTGGGTGCTCAGTACTCAGGGTGCTCAGTGCTTGGGGTGTTGGGTGCTCAGTACTCAGGGTGCTGGGTGCTCAGTGCTCAGGGTGCTGGGTGCTCAGTACTTAGGGCGCTGGGTCCTCACTGCTCGGGGTGCTGTGTGCTCAGTGCTCGGGGTGCTCGGTGCTCAGTGCTCAGGGTGCTGGGTGCTCAGTACTCAGGGTGCTCATTGCTCAGGGTGTTCAGTGCTCAGTACTCAGGGTGCTTAGTGCTCAGTACTCAGGGTGCTCAGTGCTCAGGGTGCTGGGTGCTCAGTGCTCAGGGTGCTCAGTGATCAGTACTCAGGGTGCTCAGTGCTCAGTACTCAGGGTGCTCAGTGCTCAGGGTGCTGGGTGCTCAGTGCTCGGGGTGCTGGGTGCTCAGTCCTCAGTGTGCTGGGTGCTCAGTGCTCAGGGAGCTCGGTGCTCAGTGCTCAGGGTGCTGGGTGCTCAGTATTCAGGGTGCTGTGTGCTCAGTGCTCGGGGTGCTGGGTGCTCAGTACTCAGGGTGCTGGGTGCTCAGTGCTCAGGGTGCTTGGTGCTCAGTGCTCAGGGTGCTCGGTGCTTAGTACTCAGGGTGCTTGGTGCTCGGGGTGCTGGGTGCTCAGTTCTTGGGGTGCTGTGTGCTCAGTGCTCGGGGTGCTGGGTGCTCAGTACTCGGGGTGCTCGGTGCTCAGTACTCAGGGTGCTGGGTGCTCAGTGCTCAGGGTGCTGGGTGCTCAGTACTCAGGGTGCTGGGTGCTCGGTGCTCAGTACGCTGGGTGCTCAGTACTCAGTGTGCTGGCTGCTCAGTACTCAGCGTGCTCGGTGCTCAGTACTCAGGGTGCTGGGTGCTCAGTGCTCGGGGTGCTGGGTGCTCATTACTCAGGGTGCTGGGTGCTCAGTACTCAGGGTGCTCAGTGCTTGGGGTGCTGGGTGCTCAGTACTCAGGGTGCTCAGTGCTTTGGGTGTTGGGTGCTCAGTACTCAGGGTGCTGGGTGCTCAGTGCTCAGGGTGCTGGGTGCTCAGTACTCAGGGTGCTGGGTGCTCAGTACTCAGAGTGCTGGGTGCTCAGTGCTCGGGGTGCTGGGTGCTCAGTGCTCAGGGTGCTGGGTGCTCAGTGCTCGGGGTGCTGGGTGATCAGTGCTCGGGGTTCTGGGTGCTCAGTGCTCGGGGCGCTGGGTGCTCAGTGCTCGGTGCGCTGGGTGCTCAGTGCACGGGGTGCTCGGATCTCAGTACTCAGGGTGCTGGGTGCTCAGTGTTCGGGGTACTCGGTGCTTAGTACTCAGGGTGCTGGGTGCTCAGTGCTCGGGGTGCTCGGTGCTCAGTACGTTGGGTGCTCACTACTCAGGGTGCTGGGTGCTCAGTGCTCAGTTTGCTGAGTGCTCAGTGCTCAGGGTGCTGGGTGCTCAGTGCTCAGGGTGCTGGGTGCTCAGTACTCAGGGTTCTGGTTGCGCAGTGCTCGGGGTGCTAGGTGCTCAGTGCTCAGGGTGCTGGGTGCTCAGTGCTCAGGGTGCTGGGTGCTCAGTACTCGGGGTGCTGGGTGCTCAGTACTCAGGGTGCTGGGTGCACAGTACTCAGGGTGCTGGGTGATCAGTACTCGGGAGCTGGGTGCTCAGTGCTCAGGGTGCTGGGTGCTCAGTGCTCGGGGTGCTGGGTGCGCAGTGCTCAGTACTCAGGGTGCTGGGTGCTCAGTGCTCGGGGTGCTGGGTGCTCAGTGCTCAGTACTCATGGTGCTGGGTGCTCAGTGCTCAGGGTGCTGGGTGCTCACTGCTCAGGGTGCTGGGTGCTCAGTGCTCAGGGTGCTGGGTACTCAGTGCTCAGGGTGCTGGGTACTCCGTGCTCGGGGTGCTGGGTGCTCAGTACTCAGGGTGCTGGGTGCTCAGTACTCAGGGTGCTCAGTGCTCAGTACTCAGGGTGCTCAGTGCTCAGTACTCAGGGTGCTCAGTGCTCAGGGTGCTGTGTGCTCAGTGCTCGGGGTGCTGGGTGCTCAGTCCTCAGGGTGCTGTGTGCTCAATTCTCAGGGTGCTCGGTGCTCAGTGCTCAGGGTGCTGGGTGCTCAGTACTCAGGGTGCTGGGTGCTCAGTGCTCGGGGTGCTGGGTGCTCAGTACTCAGGGTGCTGGGTGCTCAGTGCTCAGGTTGCTGGGTGCTCAGTGTGCTCGGTGCTTAGTACTCAGGGTCCTCAGTGCTCGGGGTGCGGGGTGCTCAGTGCTCGGGGTGCTGGGTGCTCAGTGCTCGGGGTGCTGGGTGCTCAGTGCTCAGGGTGCTGGGTGCTCAGTGCTCGGGGTGCTGGGTGCTCAGTACTCGGGGTGCTCGGTGCTCAGTACTCAGGGTGCTGGGTGCTCAGTGCTCAGGGTGCTGGCTGCTGAGTACTCAGGGTGCTGGGTGCTCGGTGCTCAGTACGCTGGGTGCTCAGTACTCAGGGTGCTGGCTGCTCAGAACTCAGGGTGCTCGGTGCTCAGTGCTCGGGGTGCTGGGTGCTCAGTACTCAGGGTGCTCAGTGCTTGGGGTGCTGGGTGCTCAGTACTCAGGGTGCTCAGTGCTTGGGGTGTTGGGTGCTCAGTACTCAGGGTGCTGGGTGCTCAGTGCTCAGGGTGCTGGGTGCTCAGTGCTCGGGGTGCTGGGTGCTCAGTGCTCGGGGTGCTGGGTGCTCATTACTCAGGGGGCTGGGTGCTCAGTACTCAGGGTGCTCAGTGCTTGGGGTGCTCGGTGCTCAGTACTCAGGGTGCTGGGTGCTCAGTGCTCAGGGTGCTGGGTGCTCAGTACTCAGGGTGCTGGGTGCTCAGTACTCGGGGTGCTCGTTGCTCAGTACTCAGGGTGCTGGGTGCTCAGTGCTCAGGGTGCTGGGTGCTCAGTACTCAGGGTGCTGGGTGCTCGGTGCTCAGTACGCTGGGTGCTCAGTACTCAGGGTGCTGGCTGCTCAGTACTCAGGGTGCTCGGTGCTCAGTACTCAGGGTGCTGAGTGCTCAGTGCTCGGGGTGCTGGGTGCTCATTACTCAGGGGGCTGGGTGCTCAGTACTCAGGGTGCTCAGTGCTTGGGGTGCTGGGTGCTCAGTATTCAGGGTGCTCAGTGCTTGGGGTGTTGGGTGCTCAGTACTCAGGGTGCTGGGTGCTCAGTGCTCAGGGTGCTGGGTGCTCAGTACTCAGGGTGCTGGGTGCTCAGTACTCGGGGTGCTGGGTGCTCAGTGCTCGGGGTGCTGGGTGCTCAGTGCTCGGGGTGCTGGGTGCTCAGTGCTCGGGGTGCTGGGTGCTCAGTGCTCGGGGTGCTGGGTGCTCAGTGCTCGGGTTGCTCGGTGCTCAGTGCTCGGGGTGCTGGGCGCTCAGTGTTCAGTACTCAGGGTGCTGGGTGCTCAGTGCTCGGGGTGCTGGGTGCTCAGTGCTCGGGGTGCTGGGTGCTCAGTGCTCGGGGTGCTGGGTGCTCAGTGCTCGGGGTGCTAGGTGCTCAGTGCTCGGGGTGCTGGGTGCTCAGAACTCAGGGTGCTGGGTGCTCAGTGCTCAGGGTGCTGGGTGCACAGTGCTCGGGGTGCTGGGTGCTCAGTGCTTTCGGTGCTCGTTGCTCAGTGCTCAGGGTGCTGGGTTCTCAGTGCTCAGTACTCAGGGTGCTGGGTGCTCAGTGCTCGGGGTGCTGGGTGCTCAGTGCTCAGTACTCAGGGTGCTGGGTGCTCAGTGCTCAGGGTGCTGGGTGCTCAGTGCTCAATGTGCTGGGTGCTCAGTGCTCAGGGTGCTGGGTACTCAGTGCTCAGGGTGCTGGGTACTCAGTGCTCGGGGTGCTGGGTGGTCAGTAGCAGGGTGCTGGGTGCTCAGTACTCAGGGTGCTCAGTGCTCAGTACTCAGTGTGCTTAGTGCTCAGGGTGCTGTGTGTTCAGTGCTCGGGGTGCTGGGTGCTCAGTCCTCAGGGTGCTGGGTGCTCAGTGCTCAGGGTGCTCGGTGCTCAGTGCTCAGGGTGCTGGGTGCTCAGTGCTCGGGGTGCTGGGTGCTCATTACTCAGGGTGCTGGGTGCTCATTATTCAGGGTGCTCAGTGCTTGTGGTGCTGGGTGCTCAGTACTCAGGGTGCTCAGTGCTTGGGGTGTTGGGTACTTAGTACTCAGGGTGCTGGGTGCTCAGTGCTCAGGGTGCTGGGTGCTCAGTACTCAGGGTGCTGGGTGCTCAGTACTCAGGGTGCTGGGTGCTCAGTGCTCAGGGTGCTGGGTGCTCGGTGCTCGGGGTGCTGGGTGCTCAGTCCTCAGGGTGCTGGGTGCTCAGTGCTCACGTGCTGTGTGATCAGTGCTCGGGGTGCTGGGTATTCAGTGCTCGGGGCGCTGGGTGCTCAGTGCTCGGGGTGCTCGGTGCTCAGTGCTCGGGGTGCTGGGTGCTCAGTACTCAGGGTGCTCAGTGCTCAGTACTCAGGGTGCTGGGTGCTCAGTGCTCAGTGTGCTGGGTGCTCAGTGCTCGGGGTGCTGGCTGCGCGGTTCTCAGGTTGCTGGGTGCTCAGTACTCGGGGTGCTGGGTGCTCAGTACTCAGGGTGCTGGGTGCTCAGTGCTCGGGGTGCTGGGTGCTCAGTGCTCGGGGTGCTGGGTGCTCAGTGCTTGGGGTGCTCGGTGCTCAGTACTCGGGGTGCTGGGTGCTCAGTTCTCAGGGTGCTGGGTGCTCAGTGCTCGGGGTACTGGGTACTCAGTGCTCAGTACACAGGGTGCTGGGTGCTCAGTGCTCGGGGTGCTGGGTGCTCAGTGCTCAGTACTCAGGGTGCTGGGTGCTCAGTGCTCGGGGTGCTGGGTGCTCAGTACTCAGGGTACTTGGTGCTCAGTACTCAGGGTGCTGGGTGATCAGTGCTCAGCGTGCTGGGTGCTCAGTACTCAGTGTGCTGGGTGCTCAGTACTCAGCGTGCTGGGTGCTCAGTACTCAGAGTGGTCGGTGCTCAGTACTCAGGGTGCTGGGTGCTCACTGCTCAGGGTGCTGGGTCCTCAGTGCTCGGGGTGCTGTGTGCTTAGTGCTCCGGGTGCTGGGTGCTCAGTACTCAGGGTGCTGGCTGCTCAGTACTCAGGGTGCTCGGTGCTCAGTACTCAGCGTGCTGGGTGCTCAGTGCTCGAGGTGCTGGGTGCTCATTACTCAGGGTGCTGGGTGCTCAGTACTCAGGGTGCTCAGTGCTTGGGGTGCTTGGTGCTCAGTACTCAGGGTGCTCAGTGCTTGGGGTGTTGGGTGCTCAGTACTCAGGGTGCTGGGTGCTCAGTGCTCAGGGTGCTGGGTGCTCAGTACTCAGGGTGCTGGGTGCTCAGTACTCAGGGTGCTGGGTGCTCAGTGGTCGGGGTGCTCGTTGCTCAGTGCTCGGGGTGCTGGGTGCTCAGTGCTCAGTACTCAGGGTGCTGGGTGCTCAGTGCTCGGGGTGCTGGGTGCTCAGTACTCAGGGTACTCGGTGCTCAGTACTCAGGGTGCTGGGTGCTCAGTGCTCAAGGTGCTGGGTCCTCAGTGCTCGGGGTGCTGGGTGCTTAGTGCTCGGGGTGCTGGGTGCTCAATACTCAGGGTGCTGGGTGCTCAGTACTCGGGGTGCTGGGTTCTCAGTACTCAGGGAGCTGGGTGCTCAGTACTCAGGGTGCTGGGTGCTCAGTACTCGGGTGCTGGTTGCTCAGTGCTCAGGGTGCTGGGTGCTCAGTGCTCGGGGTGCTGGGTGCTCAGTGCTCAGTACTCAGGGTGCTGGGTGCTCAGTGCTCGGGGTGCTGGGTGCTCAGTGCTCAGTACTCAGGGTGCTGGGTGCTCAGTGCTCAGGGTGCTGGGTGCTCAGTGCTCGGGGTGCTCGGTGCTCAGTGCTCAGGGTGCTGGGTGCTCAGTACTCAGGGTGCTCATTGCTCAGGGTGCTGGGTGCTCAGTACTCAGGGTGCTGGGTGCTCAGTACTCAGGGTGCTCAGTGCTCAGTACTCAGGGTGCTCAGTGCTCAGTACTCAGTGTGCTCAGTGCTCAGGGTGCTGGGTGCTCAGTGCTCAGGGTGCTCGGTGCTCAGTGCTCAGGGTGCTGGGTGCTCAGTACTCAGTGTGCTGGGTGCTCAGTGCTCAGGGTGCTGGGTGCTCAGTACTCAGGGTGCTGGGTGCTCAGTGCTCAAGGTGCTGGGTGCTCAGTGCTCAGGGTGCTCGGTGCTTAGTACTCAGGGTGCTCGGTGCTCGGGGTGCTGGGTGCTCATTACTCAGGGTGCTGGGTGCTCAGTACTCAGGGTGCTCAGTGCTTGGGGTGCTGGGTGCTCAGTACTCAGGGTGCTCAGTGCTTGGGGTGTTGGGTGCTCAGTACTCAGGGTGCTGGGTGCTCAGTGCTCAGGGTGCTGGGTGCTCAGTACTTAGGGTGCTGGGTCCTCAGTGCTCAGGGTGCTGGGTGCTCAGTGCTCGGGGTGCTCGGTGCTCAGTGCTCAGGGTGCTGGGTGCTCAGTACTCAGGGGGCTCATTGCTCAGGGTGCTCAGTGCTCAGTACTCAGGGTGCTCAGTGCTCAGTACTCAGGGTGCTCAGGGCTCAGGGTGCTGGGTGCTCACTGCTCGGGGTGCTGGGTGCTCAGTGCTCAGGGTGCTGGGTGCTCAGTGCTCAGGGTGCTCAGTGATCAGTACTCAGGGTGCTCAGTGCTCAGTACTCAGGGTGCTCAGTGCTCAGGGTTCTGGGTCGTCAGTGCTCGGGGTGCTGGGTGCTCAGTCCTCAGGGTGCTGGGAGCTCAGTGCTCAGGGAGCTCCGTGCTCAGTGCTCAGGGTGCTGGGTGCTCAGTACTCAGGGTGCTGTGTGCTCAGTTCTCGGGTTGCTGGGTGCTCAGTACTCAGGGTGCTTTGTGCTCAGTGCTCAGGGTGCTGGGTGCTCAGTGCTCAGGGTGCTCGGTGCTTAGTACTCAGGGTGCTCGGTGCTCGGGGTGCTGGGTGCTCAGTTCTTGGGGTGCTGTGTGCTCAGTGCTCGGGGTGCTGGGTGCTCAGTACTCGGTGTGCTCGGTGCTCAGTACTCAGGGTGCTGGGTGCTCAGTGCTCAGGGTGCTGGGTGCTCAGTACTCAGGGTGCTGGGTGCTCGGTGCTCAGTACGCTGGGTGCTCAGTACTCAGTGTGCTGGCTGCTCAGTACTCAGCGTGCTCGGTGCTCAGTACTCAGGGTGCTGGGTGCTCAGTGCTCGGGGTGCTGGGTGCTCATTACTCAGGGTGCTGGGTGCTCAGTACTCAGGGTGCTCAGTGCTTGGGGTGCTGGGTGCTCAGTACTCAGGGTGCTCAGTGCTTTGGGTGTTGGGTGCTCAGTACTCAGGGTGCTGGGTGCTCAGTGCTCAGGGTGCTGGGTGCTCAGTACTCAGGGTGCTGGGTGCTCAGTACTCAGAGTGCTTGGTGCTCAGTGCTCGGGGTGCTGGGTGCTCAGTGTTCGGGGTGCTCGGTGCTTAGTACTCAGGGTGCTGGGTGCTCAGTGCTCGGGGTGCTCGGTGCTCAGTACGTTGGGTGCTCACTACTCAGGGTGCTGGGTGCTCAGTGCTCAGTGTGCTGAGTGCTCAGTGCTCAGGGTGCTGGGTGCTCAGTGCTCAGGGTGCTGGGTGCTCAGTACTCAGGGTTCTGGTTGCGCAGTGCTCGGGGTGCTGGGTGCTCAGTGCTCAGGGTGCTGGGTGCTCAGTGCTCAGGGTGCTGGGTGCTCAGTACTCGGGGTGCTGGGTGATCAGTACTCAGGGTGCTGGGTGCACAATACTCAGGGTGCTGGGTGATCAGTACTCGGGAGCTGGGTGCTCAGTGCTCAGGGTGCTGGGTGCTCAGTGCTCGGCGTGCTGGGTGCTCAGTGCTCAGTACTCAGGGTGCTGGGTGCTCAGTGCTCGGGGTGCTGGGTGCTCAGTGCTCAGTACTCAGGGTTCTGGGTGCTCAGTGCTCAGGGTGCTGGGTGCTCACTGCTCAGGGTGCTGGGTGCTCAGTGCTCAGGGTGCTGGGTACTCCGTGCTCGGGGTGCTGGGTGCTCAGTACTCAGGGTGCTGGGTGCTCAGTACTCAGGGTGCTCAGTGCTCAGTACTCAGGGTGCTCATGCTCAGTACTCAGGGTGCTCAGTGCTCAGGGTGCTGTGTGCTCAGTGCTCGGGGTGCTGGGTGCTCAGTGCTCAGGGTGCTGGGTGCTCAGTGCTCAGGGTGCTCGGTGCTCAGTGCTCAGGGTGCTGGGTGCTCAGTACTCAGGGTGCTGGGTGCTCAGTGCTCGGGGTGCTGGGTGCTCAGTACTCAGGGTGCTGGGTGCTCAGTGCTCAGGGTGCTGGGTGCTCAGTGCTCAGTGTGCTCGGTGCTTAGTACTCAGGGTCCTCAGTGCTCGGGGTGCGGGGTGCTCAGTGCTCGGGGTGCTGGGTGCTCAGTGCTCGGGGTGCTGGGTGCTCAGTGCTCAGGGTGCTGGGTGCTCAGTGCTCGGGGTGCTGGGTGCTCAGTACTCGGGGTGCTCGGTGCTCAGTACTCAGGTTGCTGGGTGCTCAGTGCTCAGGGTGCTGGGTGCTGAGTACTCAGGGTGCTGGGTGCTCGGTGCTCAGTACGCTGGGTGCTCAGTACTCAGGGTGCTGGCTGCTCAGAACTCAGGGTGCTCGGTGCTCAGTGCTCGGGGTGCTGGGTGCTCAATACTCAGGGTACTGGGTGCTCAGTACTCAGGGTGCTCAGTGCTTGGGGTGCTGGGTGCTCAGTACTCAGGGTGCTCAGTGCTTGGGGTGTTGGGTGCTCAGTATTCAGGGTGCTGGGTGCTCAGTGCTCAGGGTGCTGGGTGCTCAGTGCTCGGGGTGCTGGGTGCTCAGTGCTCGGGGTGCTGGGTGCTCAGTGCTCGGGGTGCTGGGTGCTCAGTGCTCAGGGTGCAGGGTGCTCAGTGCTCAGGGTGCTGGGTGCTCAGTGCTCGGGGTGCTGGGTGCTCAGTGCTCGGGGTGCTGGGTGCTCAGTGCTCGGGGTGCTCGGTGCTCAGTGCTCGGGGTGCTGGGTGCTCAGTACTCGGGGTGCTCAGTGCTCAGTACTCAGGGTGCTGGGTGCTCAGTGCTCACGGTGCTGGGTGCTCAGTGCTCGGGGTGCTGGCAGCTCGGTGCTCAGGTTGCTGGGTGCTCAGTACTCGGGGTGCTGGGTGCTCAGTACTCAGGGTGCTGGGTGCTCAGTGCTCAGTACTCAGGGTGCTGGGTGCTCAGTGCTCGGGGTGCTGGGTGCTCAGTGCTCAGTACTCAGGGTGCTGGGTGCTCAGTGCTCAGGGTGCTGGGTGCTCAGTGCTCAGGGTGCCGGGTACTCAGTGCTCGGGGTGCTGGGTGCTCAGTACTCAGGGTGCTGGGTGCTCAGGACTCAGGGTGCTCAGTGCTCAGTACTCAGGGTGCTTAGTGCTCAGGGTGCTGTGTGTTCAGTGCTCGGGGTGCTGGGTGCTCAGTCCTCAGGGTGCTGGGTGCTCAGTGCTCAGGGTGCTCGGTGCTCAGTGCTCAGGGTGCTGGGTGCTCAGTGCTCGGGGTGCTGGGTGCTCAGTGCTCAATGTGCTGGGTGCTCAGTGCTCAGGGTGCTGGGTACTCAGTGCTCAGGGTGCTGGGTACTCAGTGCTCGGGGTGCTGGGTGCTCAGTACTCAGGGTGCTGGGTGCTCAGTACTCAGGGTGCTCAGTGCTCAGTACTCAGGGTGCTTAGTGCTCAGGGTGCTGTGTGTTCAGTGCTCGGGGTGCTGGGTGCTCAGTCCTCAGGGTGCTGGGTGCTCAGTGCTCAGGGTGCTCGGTGCTCAGTGCTCAGGGTGCTGGGTGCTCAGTGCTCGGGGTGCTGGGTGCTCATTACTCAGGGTGCTGGGTGCTCAGTATTCAGGGTGCTCAGTGCTTGTGGTGCTGGGTGCTCAGTACTCAGGGTGCTCAGTGCTTGGGGTGTTGGGTACTTAGTACTCAGGGTGCTGGGTGCTCAGTGCTCAGGGTGCTGGGTGCTCAGTACTCAGGGTGCTTGGTGCTCAGTACTCAGGGTGCTGGGTGCTCAGTGCTCAGGGTGCTGGGTGCTCAGTGCTCGGGGTGCTGGGTGCTCAGTGCTCAGGGTGCTGGGTGCTCAGTGCTCACGTGCTGTGTGATCAGTGCTCGGGGTGCTGGGTATTCAGTGCTCGGGGCGCTGGGTGCTCAGTGCTCGGGGTGCTCGGTGCTCAGTGCTCGGGGTGCTGGGTGCTCAGTACTCAGGGTGCTCAGTGCTCAGTACTCAGGGTGCTGGGTGCTCAGTGCTCAGTGTGCTGGGTGCTCAGTGCTCGGGGTACTGGCTGCTCAGTTCTCAGGTTGCTGGGTGCTCAGTACTCGGGGTGCTGGGTGCTCAGTACTCAGGGTGCTGGGTGCTCAGTGCTCGGGGTGCTGGGTGCTCAGTGCTCGGGGTGCTGGGTGCTCAGTGCTTGGGGTGCTCGGTTCTCAGTACTCGGGGTGCTGGGTGCTCAGTTCTCAGGGTGCTGGGTGCTCAGTGCTCGGGGTACTGGGTACTCAGTGCTCAGTACACAGGGTGCTGGGTGCTCAGTGCTCAGTACTCAGGGTGCTGGGTGCTCAGTGCTCGGGGTGCTGGGTGCTCAGTACTCAGGGTACTTGGTGCTCAGTACGCAGGGTGCTGGGTGATCAGTGCTCAGCGTGCTGGGTGCTCAGTACTCAGTGTGCTGGGTGCTCAGTACTCAGGGTGCTGGGTGCTCAGTACTCAGAGTGGTCGGTGCTCAGTACTCAGGGTGCTGGGTGCTCACTGCTCAGTGTGCTGGGTCCTCAGTGCTCGGGGTGCTGTGTGCTTAGTGCTCCGGGTGCTGGGTGCTCAGTACTCAGGATGCTGGCTGCTCAGTACTCAGGGTGCTCGGTGCTCAGTACTCAGGTTGCTGGGTGCTCAGTGCTCGAGGTGCTGGGTGCTCATTACTCAGGGTGCTGGGTGCTCAGTACTCAGGGTGCTCAGTGCTTGGGGTGCTTGGTGCTCAGTACTCAGGGTGCTCAGTGCTTGGGGTGTTGGGTGCTCAGTACTCAGGGTGCTGGGTGCTCAGTGCTCAGGGTGCTGGGTGCTCAGTACTCAGGGTGCTGGGTGCTCAGTACTCAGGGTGCTGGGTGCTCAGTGCTCGGGGTGCTGGGTGCTCAGTGCTCAGGGTGCTGGGTGCTCAGTGCTCGGGGTGCTTGGTGCTCAGTGCTCGGGGTGCTGGGTGCTCAGTGCTCAGGGTGCTGGGTGCTCAGTGCTCGGGGTGCTGGGTGCTCAGTGCTCAGGGTGCTGGGTGCTCAGTGCTCGGGGTGCTTGGTGCTCAGTGCTCGGGGTGCTGGGCGCTCAGTGCTCAGTACTCAGGGTGCTGGGTGCTCAGTGCTCGGGGTGCTGGGTGCTCAGTGCTCGGGGTGCTGGGTGCTCAGTGCTCGGGGTGCTGGGTGCTCAGTGGTCGGGGTGCTCGTTGCTCAGTGCTCGGGGTGCTGGGTGCTCAGTGCTCAGTACTCAGGGTGCTGGGTGCTCAGTGCTCGGGGTGCTGGGTGCTCAGTACTCAGGGTACTCGGTGCTCAGTACTCAGGGTGCTGGGTGCTCAGTGCTCAGGGTGCTGGGTCCTCAGTGCTCGGGGTGCTGGGTGCTTAGTGCTCGGGGTGCTGGGTGCTCAATACTCAGGGTGCTGGGTGCTCAGTACTCGGGGTGCTGGCTGCTCAGTACTCAGGGAGCTGGGTGCTCAGTACTCAGGGTGCTGGGTGCTCAGTACTCGGGTGCTGGGTGCTCAGTGCTCAGGGTGCTGGTTGCTCAGTGCTCGGGGTGCTGGGTGCTCAGTGCTCAGTACTCAGGGTGCTGGGTGCTCAGTGCTCGGGGTGCTAGTGCTCAGTGCTCAGTACTCAGGGTGCTGGGTGCTCAGTGCTCAGGGTGCTGGGTGCTCAGTGCTCGGGGTGCTCGGTGCTCAGTGCTCAGGGTGCTGGGTGCTCAGTACTCAGGGTGCTCATTGCTCAGGGTGCTGGGTGCTCAGTACTCAGGGTGCTGGGTGCTCAGTACTCAGGGTGCTCAGTGCTCAGTACTCAGGGTGCTCAGTGCTCAGTACTCAGTGTGCTCAGTGCTCAGGATGCTGGGTGCTCAGTGCTCAGGGTGCTCGGTGCTCAGTGCTCAGGGTGCTGGGTGCTCAGTACTCAGTGTGCTGGGTGCTCAGTGCTCGGGGTGCTGGGTGCTCAGTACTCAGGGTGCTGGGTGCTCAGTGCTCAAGGTGCTGGGTGCTCAGTGCTCAGGGTGCTCGGTGCTTAGTACTCAGGGTGCTCGGTGCTCGGGGTGCTGGGTGCTCATTACTCAGGGTGCTGGGTGCTCAGTACTCAGGGTGCTCAGTGCTTGGGGTGCTGGGTGCTCAGTACTCAGGGTGCTCAGTGCTTGGGGTGTTGGGTGCTCAGTACTCAGGGTGCTGGGTGCTCAGTGCTCAGGGTGCTGGGTGCTCAGTACTTAGGGTGCTGGGTCCTCAGTGCTCAGGGTGCTGGGTGCTCAGTGCTCGGGGTGCTCGGTGCTCAGTGCTCAGGGTGCTGGGTGCTCAGTACTCAGGGGGCTCATTGCTCAGGGTGCTCAGTGCTCAGTACTCAGGGTGCTCAGTGCTCAGTACTCAGGGTGCTCAGGGCTCAGGGTGCTGGGTGCTCACTGCTCGGGGTGCTGGGTGCTCAGTGCTCAGGGTGCTGGGTGCTCAGTGCTCAGGGTGCTCAGTGATCAGTACTCAGGGTGCTCAGTGCTCAGTACTCAGGGTGCTCAGTGCTCAGGGTTCTGGGTCGTCAGTGCTCTGGGTGCTGGGTGCTCAGTCCTCAGGGTGCTGGGTGCTCAGTGCTCAGGGAGCTCCGTGCTCAGTGCTCAGGGTGCTGGGTGCTCAGTACTCAGGGTGCTGTGTGCTCAGTGCTCGGGGTGCTGGGTGCTCAGTACTCAGGGTGCTGGGTGCTCAGTGCTCAGGGTGCTGGGTGCTCAGTGCTCAGGGTGCTCGGTGCTTAGTACTCAGGGTGCTCGGTGCTCGGGGTGCTGGGTGCTCAGTTCTTGGGGTGCTGTGTGCTCAGTGCTCGGGGTGCTGGGTGCTCAGTACTCGGTGTGCTCGGTGCTCAGTACTCAGGGTGCTGGGTGCTCAGTGCTCAGGGTGCTGGGTGCTCAGTACTCAGGGTGCTGGGTGCTCGGTGCTCAGTACGCTGGGTGCTCAGTACTCAGTGTGCTGGCTGCTCAGTACTCAGCGTGCTCGGTGCTCAGTACTCAGGGTGCTGGGTGCTCAGTGCTCGGGGTGCTGGGAGCTCATTACTCAGGGTGCTGGGTGCTCAGTACTCAGGGTGCTCAGTGCTTGGGGTGCTGGGTGCTCAGTACTCAGGGTGCTCAGTGCTTTGGGTGTTGGGTGCTCAGTACTCAGGGTGCTGGGTGCTCAGTGCTCAGGGTGCTGGGTGCTCAGTACTCAGGGTGCTGGGTGCTCAGTACTCAGAGTGCTTGGTGCTCAGTGCTCGGGGTGCTGGGTGCTCAGTGTTCGGGGTGCTCGGTGCTTAGTACTCAGGGTGCTGGGTGCTCAGTGCTCGGGGTGCTCGGTGCTCAGTACGTTGGGTGCTCACTACTCAGGGTGCTGGGTGCTCAGTGCTCAGTGTGCTGAGTGCTCAGTGCTCAGGGTGCTGGGTGCTCAGTGCTCAGGGTGCTGGGTGCTCAGTACTCAGGGTTCTGGTTGCGCAGTGCTCGGGGTGCTGGGTGCTCAGTGCTCAGGGTGCTGGGTGCTCAGTGCTCAGGGTGCTGGGTGCTCAGTACTCGGGGTGCTGGGTGCTCAGTACTCAGGGTGCTGGGTGCACAGTACTCAGGGTGCTGGGTGATCAGTACTCGGGAGCTGGGTGCTCAGTGCTCAGGGTGCTGGGTGCTCAGTGCTCGGGGTGCTGGGTGCTCAGTGCTCAGTACTCAGGGTGCTGGGTGCTCAGTGCTCGGGGTGCTGGGTGCTCAGTGCTCAGTACTCAGGGTGCTGGGTGCTCAGTGCTCAGGGTGCTGGGTGCTCACTGCTCAGGGTGCTGGGTGCTCAGTGCTCAGGGTGCTGGGTACTCAGTGCTCAGGTTGCTGGGTACTCCGTGCTCGGGGTGCTGGGTGCTCAGTACTCAGGGTGCTGGGTGCTCAGTACTCAGGGTGCTCAGTGCTCAGTACTCAGGGTGCTCAGTGCTCAGTACTCAGGGTGCTCAGTGCTCAGGGTGCTGTGTGCTCAGTGCTCGGGGTGCTGGGTGCTCAGTCCTCAGGGTGCTGGGTGCTCAGTGCTCAGGGTGCTCGGTGCTCAGTGCTCAGGGTGCTGGGTGCTCAGTACTCAGGGTGCTGGGTGCTCAGTGCTCGGGGTGCTGGGTGCTCAGTACTCAGGGTGCTGGGTGCTCAGTGCTCAGGGTGCTGGGTGCTCAGTGCTCAGTGTGCTCGGTGCTTAGTACTCAGGGTCCTCAGTGCTCGGGGTGCGGGGTGCTCAGTGCTCGGGGTGCTGGGTGCTCAGTGCTCGGGGTGCTGGGTGCTCAGTGCTCAGGGTGCTGGGTGCTCAGTGCTCGGGGTGCTGGGTGCTCAGTACTCGGGGTGCTCGGTGCTCAGTACTCAGGTTGCTGGGTGCTCAGTGCTCAGGGTGCTGGGTGCTGAGTACTCAGGGTGCTGGGTGCTCGGTGCTCAGTACGCTGGGTGCTCAGTACTCAGGGTGCTGGCTGCTCAGAACTCAGGGTGCTCGGTGCTCAGTGCTCGGGGTGCTGGGTGCTCAATACTCAGGGTACTGGGTGCTCAGTACTCAGGGTGCTCAGTGCTTGGGGTGCTGGGTGCTCAGTACTCAGGGTGCTCAGTGCTTGGGGTGTTGGGTGCTCAGTATTCAGGGTGCTGGGTGCTCAGTGCTCAGGGTGCTGGGTGCTCAGTGCTCGGGGTGCTGGGTGCTCAGTGCTCGGGGTGCTGGGTGCTCAGTGCTCGGGGTGCTGGGTGCTCAGTGCTCAGGGTGCAGGGTGCTCAGTGCTCAGGGTGCTGGGTGCTCAGTGCTCGGGGTGCTGGGTGCTCAGTGCTCGGGGTGCTGGGTGCTCAGTGCTCGGGGTGCTCGGTGCTCAGTGCTCGGGGTGCTGGGTGCTCAGTACTCGGGGTGCTCAGTGCTCAGTACTCAGGGTGCTGGGTGCTCAGTGCTCACGGTGCTGGGTGCTCAGTGCTCGGGGTGCTGGCAGCTCGGTGCTCAGGTTGCTGGGTGCTCAGTACTCGGGGTGCTGGGTGCTCAGTACTCAGGGTGCTGGGTCTCAGTGCTTGGGGTACTGGGTACTCAGTGCTCAGTACACAGGGTGCTGGGTGCTCAGTGCTCGGGGTGCTGGGTGCTCAGTGCTCAGTACTCGGGGTGCTGGGTGCTCAGTACACGGGGTGCTGGGTGCTCAGTGCTCAGGGTGCTGGGTCTCAGTGCTTGGGGTACTGGGTACTCAGTGCTCAGTACACAGGGTGCTGGGTGCTCAGTGCTCGGGGTGCTGGGTGCTCAGTGCTCAGTACTCAGGGTGCTGGGTGCTCAGTGCTCAGGGTGCTGGGTGCTCAGTACTCAGGGTACTCGGTGCTCAGTACTCAGGGTGCTGGGTGATCAGTGGTCAGGGAGCTTTGTGCTCAGTACTCAGTGTGCTGGGTGCTCAGTACTCAGGGTGCTGGGTGCTCAGTACTCAGGTGCTCGGTGCTCAGTACTCACGGTGCTGGGTGCTCAGTGCTCAGGGTGCTGGGTCCTCAGTGCACAGGGTGCTGGGTGCTTAGTGCTCGGGGTGCTGGGTGCTCAGTACTCAGGGTGCTGGGTGCTCAGTACTCGGGGTGCTGGGTGCTCAGTACTCAGGGAGCTGGGTGCTCAGTACTCAGGGTGCTGGGTGCTCAGTACTCGGGTGCTGGGTGCTCAGTACTCAGGGTGCTGGGTGCTCAGTGCTCGGGGTGCTGGGTGCTCAGTGCTCAGTACTCAGGGTGCTGGGTGCTCAGAGCTCGGGGTGCTGGGTGCTCAGTGCTCAGTACTCAGGGTGCTGGGTGCTCAGTGCTCAGGGTGCTGGGTGCTCAGTGCTCAGGGTGCCGGGTACTCAGTGCTCGGGGTGCTGGGTGCTCAGTACTCAGGGTGCTGGGTGCTCAGGACTCAGGGTGCTCAGTGCTCAGTACTCAGGGTGCTTAGTGCTCAGGGTGCTGTGTGTTCAGTGCTCGGGGTGCTGGGTGCTCAGTCCTCAGGGTGCTGGGTGCTCAGTGCTCAGGGTGCTCGGTGCTCAGTGCTCAGGGTGCTGGGTGCTCAGTGCTCGGGTGCTGGGTGCTCAGTGCTCAATGTGCTGGGTGCTCAGTGCTCAGGGTGCTGGGTACTCAGTGCTCAGGGTGCTGGGTACTCAGTGCTCGGGGTGCTGGGTGCTCAGTACTCAGGGTGCTGGGTGCTCAGTACTCAGGGTGCTCAGTGCTCAGTACTCAGGGTGCTTAGTGCTCAGGGTGCTGTGTGTTCAGTGCTCGGGGGTGCTGGGTGCTCAGTCCTCAGGGTGCTGGGTGCTCAGTGCTCAGGGTGCTCGGTGCTCAGTGCTCAGGGTGCTGGGTGCTCAGTGCTCGGGTGCTGGGTGCTCATTACTCAGGGTGCTGGGTGCTCAGTATTCAGGGTGCTCAGTGCTTGTGGTGCTGGGTGCTCAGTACTCAGGGTGCTCAGTGCTTGGGGTGTTGGGTACTTAGTACTCAGGGTGCTGGGTGCTCAGTGCTCAGGGTGCTGGGTGCTCAGTACTCAGGGTGCTGGGTGCTCAGTACTCAGGGTGCTGGGTGCTCAGTGCTCAGGGTGCTGGGTGCTCAGTGCTCGGGGTGCTGGGTGCTCAGTGCTCAGGGTGCTGGGTGCTCAGTGCTCACATGCTGTGTGATCAGTGCTCGGGGTGCTGGGTATTCAGTGCTCGGGGGCGCTGGGTGCTCAGTGCTCGGGGTGCTCGGTGCTCAGTGCTCGGGGTGCTGGGTGCTCAGTACTCAGGGTGCTCAGTGCTCAGTACTCAGGGTGCTGGGTGCTCAGTGCTCAGTGTGCTGGGTGCTCAGTGCTCGGGGTGCTGGCTGCTCAGTTCTCAGGTTGCTGGGTGCTCAGTACTCAGGGTGCTGGGTGCTCAGTACTCAGGGTGCTGGGTGCTCAGTGCTCGGGGTGCTGGGTGCTCAGTGCTCGGGGTGCTGGGTGCTCAGTGCTTGGGGTGCTCGGTGCTCAGTACTCGGGGTGCTGGGTGCTCAGTTCTCAGGGTGCTGGGTGCTCAGTGCTCGGGGTACTGGGTACTCAGTGCTCAGTACACAGGGTGCTGGGTGCTCAGTGCTCGGGGTGCTGGGTGCTCAGTGCTCAGTACTCAGGGTGCTGGGTGCTCAGTGCTCGGGGTGCTGGGTGCTCAGTACTCAGGGTACTTGGTGCTCAGTACTCAGGGTGCTGGGTGATCAGTGCTCAGCGTGCTGGGTGCTCAGTACTCAGTGTGCTGGGTGCTGAGTACTCAGGGTGCTGGGTGCTCAGTACTCAGAGTGGTCGGTGCTCAGTACTCAGGGTGCTGGGTGCTCACTGCTCAGTGTGCTGGGTCCTCAGTGCTCGGGGTGCTGTGTGCTTAGTGCTCCGGGTGCTGGGTGCTCAGTACTCAGGATGCTGGCTGCTCAGTACTCAGGGTGCTCGGTGCTCAGTACTCAGGGTGCTGGGTGCTCAGTGCTCGAGGTGCTGGGTGCTCATTACTCAGGGTGCTGGGTGCTCAGTACTCAGGGTGCTCAGTGCTTGGGGTGCTTGGTGCTCAGTACTCAGGGTGCTCAGTGCTTGGGGTGTTGGGTGCTCAGTACTCAGGGTGCTGGGTGCTCAGTGCTCAGGGTGCTGGGTGCTCAGTACTCAGGGTGCTGGGTGCTCAGTACTCAGGGTGCTGGGTGCTCAGTGCTCGGGGTGCTGGGTGCTCAGTGCTCAGGGTGCTGGGGTGCTCAGTGCTCGGGGTGCTTGGGGCTCAGTGCTCGGGGTGCTGGGTGCTCAGTGCTCAGGGTGCTGGGTGCTCAGTGCTCGGGGTGCTGGGTGCTCAGTGCTCGGGGTGCTGGGTGCTCAGTGCTCGGGGTGCTCGGTGCTCAGTGCTCGGGGTGCTGGGCGCTCAGTGCTCAGTACTCAGGGTGCTGGGTGCTCAGTGCT